>NC_040026.1:5024318-5047818 GCF_000972845.2 Larimichthys crocea
GACCTGCTGGTGGCTATTTTCAAAACCGAGCTTCAAGCGGCCTTGACCGAGAATTTGTCAAACATCAAGACTGAGCTCGGGCAGTGAAGTCGAAGTTATCTGACAGCATTACAAACATCCAGTCTGATGTGTGCGCTCTGAAGGCACTGTTGGTGAAATGGAAACATCGCTTTCCTCCTGCACTGACGACATCACTACCTTACAGCTAAAGTTGCGCATCTGTCAACGAACTGATAAGTTGGACATAAATGCGAGGATTTGGAGGCGAGATCTCGCGCCAATAACATACATTGGTGGGAATTCCTGAGGATTTTTCACCTCTTCTACTGCTACAGCTATTTCCACTCTGCTCAAGGAGGCCACTGGAGCTCCAGAAGGAGCCACTCGTGGCCGCGCTCATCTTATTCTCCAGCCGAAGCCGAAACCCGGTGAGCGCCCCAGTCCCATAGTCGCTCGTCTACACTATCATATGGACTGTGTAGAACACTTACACCAAGCCAGGGCTCAGCACGGATCAAGATTGGAGACATGAGTTTCTCTATCTTCCCCAACCACACTTCGAGGACTGCTCGTGCCCAAGCCGCCTTTAATGATGTCCGGCCAGCTCCTCAGGGATACGTTTTGGGCTGTGTCTTGTTCTTTTTTTCTTTTCACTCTGCAGTGGTTCTCAGTCTACTTGGACTGGATTAGTGCCTTGTTGGCAATGTTGCCATGTGTTTCATCCTCCCTAACTGCCTAACAAAACTAACACTACTCTGTGCTCCTTTACACCTTTCTCAGCTTAGGTCCTCCTCTGTAAGTCGCTTTGGATAAAGCGTCTGCTAAATGCAATGTATGTAATGTAATGTAATGTTGCTAGGTTTGCAGGAGCTCAAACCGAAGCCTGACTGTTGATATGTTGATATGTGTTGTATTTGGCTTCTGTCCCCTGTAGACACAACCTGGGAGATAACGGTATGTCACTTCCCAGCCAGTTGCTCACATTATTCAGGACTGTTTTCCAGTTTTTTCAGTCTTGCCCGTGGCACCAGGCAGGGATGTCCTTTATCTCCCCTATTGTTTGCACTAGCTATAGAGCCCTTGTCAATCTTTCTATGGTCTCTTTCATATTTTACTGGGTTTCACGATTGGGCACAGAATTTAAGTTACACTTTATGCTGATGATTTATTGCTGTATGTCAGATCTCAGATCCTGTCCTTTCCATCCCAACAATTTTATCTACTTTTCAGAGTTTGGATCATTCTCAGGCTACAAAGTAAATATCTTTAAAAGTGAATGCTACCCTGTCAATGCATTAGCATAACAGCTCAAACAGTCTGACATTCTTTTTAAATTTAGTCGTCTGGCTTTAAATATCTAGAGATCAATGTAACCAGAACGCTAAACTCTCTTTTTTCTGCTAATTTCCTGTCTTTATTGTCTGAAATGAAATCCGACCTCCAAAGATGGGGAAGCTTACCTCTCTCATTAATTAGAAGTTAATGCAGTCAAAATTAACATTTTTGTTCCACTGTCTCCACTTTTCCTCCCAAAGCAGTTCTTTAAAACAATTGTCAAACTATTTCTTACTTCTTATGGTGTGGAAAGGCACTCAGGATCCACACTCCAGAGTGGATTGTCACTTCCAAAATTTCAATTGTTTATTGGGCAGCACATATCCACAAGGTTTAATTTAGGTTGAAATCATTGATCTGCCATGGTGTGATTTAGAGGCGCAGTCATGTGTTTCATCCTCCCTAACTGCTTTACTTACCTCTGCTATTCCATCCAAGCTCTCTGACTTTACAAATAACCAAGTGGTTCACTCCACATTAAAATTTGTTATCAATTTAGGAGGCACTTCAAATTGAAGTCAGCGTCTACTTTAACTCAATTATTGAGGAATCATTTATTCGACCTGCATTTCAGATTCAACCTTTTTTGCATGGCTAATAAGGGCCTGAAATGTTTTAAAGACCTTACAGGGTGGTATTTTCCACAGCTTACAGGTCTCTAGAACTGAGGTAAGACTGGGGTACCCTATACATCTGTGCACAGAAAGTAATTGTCATCCACACTAGGTTATGGGTTGTTGCCTCTGGTGTATTTTTATTCTTTCAGATATTTTTGTAGATAAGATAGTCAGGCCTTTTGTTTGGTTTGTTTTTGTACTTTGTACTTATTCTTCTGTACTTATTTTGTTTGGCACACCCCCCACAGTTCTGTCTAAATTCCAAGCTCAAGATTCGCTTACTTGCCTTCAGCAGGGTTGTGCCAAACAAAATAACCAAAGTACAAAAAAATAGGGCCTAGCTCCCCTTTTCTCTGTGAGAAAAGAAAAAGCAAACAAAAGGCCTGACTATCTTATCTACAAAAATGAGCCAATCCCCAGCTCTTCTGGAGCCCACAGGTGGCAGCCAATTCTTTTCACCTGAAGAACAAAGGGAGGAAGGAGAGCGAAAACACACACACCCACAAAATCTATACACGTAACCTTATTATTTATTTATTTATTTGTTTGTTTGTTTATTTTTCTTTTCTCCTGTTCTTTGGCTTCCCTTGTATTTTTGTTTACACCCTGTAGCTTAAACTTATTCACTTATTACATACCAGAATCCTCAGTTATTATAAAATAAGAAAACATCCTGGAGGAAATTAGCTATAGAGACCAACAGTTTTTTTGCACCAGGCTGTAAACATGTTTATTTCTGCTGTGAAGATGGACATTTTAATATAGTTGTTGTTGCGCAGATGAAATGTGATTTTTTAAAATAATTAACAAGGAATCAGTGTGTATACATGAGACTCTCACAATTAATTAATTAGAATAATTAACAACCGTGATAACATCTTGTGTATGGTGTACCTGAAAAGTCCATTATCATGTGAGAATTGGACAAAGCTTTTTAGTGATTTCACTGAGGAGAGTCTTACAAGGGCTGAGAATGTGATTCATAAAACCTTGTTTTCTTTGTTCAGGTCGACTTGGATGCAGGAGATTGTCCCTCTGATCATGAGTGGAGGAGATCAGCTTCGTTGAGACTCTTCCTAACTGGCGCCGTGTTCCCTGGATGGAGGTGGATAACACCTGCAAACTTAATCTTGAACAAAGACCGTCTCCACGTATCCTATCTACACACTTCCAATACGCCATGATGCCACCATCGTTCTCTGAAATAAAGCCAAAGGTAAAACCCATATAAGCCATATAGCATTGTCATAGATCATTAAGGCATTCAAGGCAAAATGTTTAATATGGTTCTGTGATATACACCAGCCACCTTGGAGTTCTGAGTTTAGAGGCCTGAACATGTGTTACGTATACAAGGTACAATGTAAAGTTCAAAAATCTTTATTGTCCCTTACAGGGAAATTGGTTTACAGATCTACAGACATTGGTTTAATACTATCCAGTGTTTAAATGAGGGCAAAAGAAGTCAAGGTACAAGGTTCATTTATTTATCATTCTCTAATACAGGGTTTTACAAACACAAGTCTTAGTCCCTTTATGATATTCCAAAGAGGGTAGTAGTGTAGTGTTTTGCACTACTACCCTATTATTTTTACATGAGTTTACAGAGATACATTTCACTATGTGAAAGTCTGATATGTATAATAAATGTAGGCGACTGCTGACCTTCCGCCCCAGTGTCTGCACTGTGTATGGGCACTCTCTGGACCCGGAGCGGCCACGGATTCTGGGTAGTATCCCCTGCTGGCAGAGCCATGCTTTAAATTTCCTGGCCACAGCTTTCAGCCAGCCATCCAAATCTGTGCAGGCCACCTGAATGGATGCCGCATCCTCAAGGAGCTGTCCAAAACCTTGCCAAAACTTCACTGGCTTCTCAGTGATATTAGAATGGTTGGCCAGACCTATCGTCTACCTTTCCTCTTCTCAGTCTCTGGTGTTTGACTTTTGCTGTTTGAAACTCCCCTCCTCCATTGGGCACCTGCAGCCTGGGAATGACTCTGTTGTGATTGTCAGGTCATCCATGAACGCTGGATTGGTGGTTGGTGTAGGGGATCTTAGAGTGAATTACTGAGGACCTCTTGCTGGTCTCCTTAAGTGTGGCACAGATACAGGAACTAACTTGTCTCTCCCTTCTAATCTATCTCACAACCGTAGAAATTTTATGTTTAAACTGATTTGACTTCTTTTTGTGAATATAGATTTATCAGAATTTGATGCCTGCAACATGCTCTCTCCAAAACATTAGAGAGGGAAAACAAAGACTGAACACTGTAGAATGCTTAAAAACACCTGTCTGGAAATTCCCGCGTTCATTGGTAACAAGACCTTGCTGTGGAAGTCCAGGGTTCGAATCCGACCTGTGGCTCTTTCCCCGTCTCTCTCTCTCCACATTTCCTGTCACTCTTCAGCTGTCTCTGTCAAATAAAGCTTGAAAGGGACAAAAAGAAAAAAGAAAAAAAAGAAATGTAATAAACCACCAATGAATGTCTTAATTAGAAAAAAAACATCATACCATCAGAACGACATTGACTTGAAGCATACCAGCATGAATCGTTAATATGAAATCATTTAAAAAAGTAGTAGGACGTTCATTGGTCAAATTAATCAAATATCTGTATTCAATGAGAATGTGTTTGAAAGCTCATAGAGACAAAAAACTGCACTAAATGAGTGTACTGGCACAAAACATTATGTGCACTGAAATTGTTGGAATATACCACATGCAGTCCTATGTTATGCAAATATTATACATGATAGAAAGCAGACAAAACATGAAAACAAATATGGAACAGAAAACTTTATTCCAGCTCCATAGTGGTATTTATCTTTCTCCACTAATAGTGGATAGAAATAAATGACCCTGAAACTAAAACTAACTAAAACGTGTAAATAATCTTTCACATCACTGTAATAAAAAAAAGGCTATAGACAATTGACTATTAACAAAAATTTACTTCTTTACTCCTCTTTTTACTATCTTTCTTTCCAGATGCAAAACCTGAGTTACTTTTCTTCCAAAAAATGTACTTGATTGTGAAATGTCCCTAGGCCATGTGCCTTAACACAACCCAGGCCCTCATCCACTTGCTATTCTTTCCAAATAGCTCCTTTAGTCTCAGTGAGAGTTATAATTATAGTTTCTTACTAATTTTTTATAGTCTCATAATACTAATGACTTGTCATGGTCATGTTCCAGCTGAAAGCTTTCAGCGAAGACTCTCTGATGAAAATCTATGGAAGATATTGTGATGCAAGGTCCTGAAAAAGCTTAGAAACTCTGTTGAATACGTACATGTCCGCATCTAGTATCAACTGAAAATATATGACAGGAATTCTGTTGGCAGGTTGGGCATTTCAGAATTTCCATCATCATATGGCAGGGCATCATCATGGGGTATATCCAGGGGGTCATGATGGTGTTGATTCGGGTACAGTAATCAGGTTTATTGAGCAAATGGTGTGGTTTACATTGAACGAAGCATCATGGCACTCATTCAGGGTATCAAGGTATACGTTGGAGTTCGTGGTGTTTTCCTTTATTACAACTCTTATGGGTGTATTGCTGAATAAATAATGTTTTTGTTATAAAAGTTATTCACACTTTTTGCACTTTCAAGTGCCCAATAGCTACATGACATTCTTTCGCAGATTTTTTTTTTTTTTTTCATATTTCAAAGCCATATTGTATACATCTACTACAGTAAACACTTTCAAATGTATTGGGCAAGTTACTTTTTTCTTGCTAGAAAAAGAATTTTGAGAAACGTTGTCAGCACTTGTCTGTAGACTACTTTCCACTCAATATATTGTGAGGGTTTTACATATCCTATAACGACAGATAAAGGGCAAAATTTGGTACATTTGTTGTTCCATATTTGTTTTGTCTTTTGTCTGCTTTCTATCATGTATAATATTTGCATAACATAATCCCACATTGCATGTATGTATGTATATCTTCCAACACTGCAATGGCACTGATAAGTTTTTGCCAGTAACCTCATTTAGTGCAGTATTTTTTCTTAGACATCTATTTTGGTGCTTTTACACAATGCACCAAACTTATTACATTTTCTTCATTAAAAAAAAAAAGTGCAACACTCGCATTTTGTAATTACTGTGAATATGTAACAACTTATTACAAAATGCGGCAGTTTTTTACATATTGTGTTCCAGATTTTTATTACAAAATGTGGCAGATTATTATTATCTGCAGTTTTATTACATAATGTGCCACTACAAGATGTCATAATTCATTTGAACTGAGTCATGGTTAATTTATTTTTTCACTTGCAGTTGTTATGCAGTGGTAGACAAAGTTTTTTAGCAAAACGAAAGCAAAGCACGATGAACAATTAAAATGTCATACATTGTATGTTGGAGGCTGAAAAAGGGTTGAGTGCTGAAAGCTCCATAGATGATTAATGAATGTCATTATCATCCATATGAGGATTTAGTTAGCTGGCTAATATTAGCAGCTAACTGTTAGCAACATGACAAGTTTGCTTTTTGCATTGTCCAGCTGTACAGTGATGTAAGAGAGTAAACAAGACATTTCTGGAGAAAAAACTTTCTTCTCAGTTAACATGAAAAAAGGTAGAATTATCAACAATTGTAAAGATGTATGCTAGGGTTAGTTAATGCTATATGAATTACTAATGCCACAGAGAATGTGTTTCCCATAAACTTCATAGTTACTATTATTACTGTTACTATTTAACAGTTAGCAGTTAGCAGCAATATCAAGCAAAGAAAGAGAGCAGACTGTACGGCCAACATTTTTGCATTTTGTTTAATTGTTGTAGACACTTGGGAATTTCCGTAATAAATATGAGACTTAAAATATATAGTGTAGTATATTATAAATATAAGATATTTAGACAGACTGTCATGAACTGTAAAAAAACAAAAACAAACAAACAAACAAAAAAAACATGGACATAGAGATGTCACCCACAGATTTAAAGCCGTTAATATAAAAATGGACAAAGACCTGCAGCATGAATGGAGCTGAGGCAGGTTCAATGAAGCCTGGTTTCTCAAATAAGCCACCTGTGATAGCGCCCACCTGTCAACTTTAACTTTAAGCCTTAATATAATTTGAACAGGTGAGTTCTATAAAAATTCACCCTAAGGGGACTTCCGGTGTAGCGACTGATGGAGTAGGACACGCCTCTCTGAGCTCCTGCAACAACCTTCACAAATTCTGTTTTAGGCACACTTTTGTATCTTTTTTCGTCTTTTTTCGGTGTGTGTTTTCCCCACCACCATATTCTCAACTCAACGCCAACCTTTTACTGATCAAAATGCCTCCAAAAGCTAAACCACCTACACAACAACCGCGGCCTACTCCGCCCGCTGCAACCGCTCCTCATAGTGGCTCCCCCTCCTGCTCGAACGGAGCCGCAGGCGGCACTCCTTGCCCCGGCTTTAAGGCTGACCTGCTGGTGGCTATTTTCAAAACCGAGCTTCAAGCGGCCTTGACCGAGAATTTGTCAAACATCAAGACTGAGCTACGGGCAGTGAAGTCGAAGTTATCTGACAGCATTACAAACATCCAGTCTGATGTGTGCGCTCTGAAGGGCACTGTTGGTGAAATGGAAACATCGCTTTCCTCCTGCACTGACGACATCACTACCTTACAAGCTAAAGTTGCGCATCTGTCAACAGAACTGATAAGATTGGACAATAAATGCGAGGATTTGGAGGCGAGATCTCGGCGCAATAACATACGATTGGTGGGAATTCCTGAGGATTTTTCCACCTCTTCTACTGCTACAGCTATTTCCACTCTGCTCAAGGAGGCACTGGAGCTCCAGAAGGAGCCACTCGTGGACCGCGCTCATCTTATTCTCCAGCCGAAGCCGAAACCCGGTGAGCGCCCCAGCCCCATAGTCGCTCGTCTACACTATCATATGGACTGTGTAGACACATTACACCAAGCCAGGGCTCAGCACGGATCAAGATTGGAGACATGAGTTTCTCTATCTTCCCCAACCACACTTCGAGGACTGCTCGTGCCCAAGCCGCCTTTAATGATGTCCGGCGCCAGCTCCTCAGGGATACGTTTTGGGCTGTGTCTTGTTCTTTTTTTCTTTTCACTCTGCAGTGGTTCTCAGTCTAACTTGGACTGGATTAGTGCCTTGTTGGCAAATGTTGCCATGTGTTTCATCCTCCCTAACTGCCTAACAAAACTAACAACTACTCTGTGCTCCTTTACACCTTTCTCAGCTTAGGTCCTCCTCTGTAAGTCGCTTTGGATAAAAGCGTCTGCTAAATGCAATGTAATGTAATGTAATGTAATGTTGCTAGGTTTGCAGGAGCTCAAACCGAAGCCTGACTGTTGATATGTTGATATGTGTTGTATTTGGCTTCTGTCCCCTGTAGACACAACCTGGGAGATAACGGTATGTCACTTCCCAGCCAGTTGCTCACATTATTCAGGACTGTTTTCCAGTTTTTTCAGTCTTGCCCGTGGCACCAGGCAGGGATGTCCTTTATCTCCCCTATTGTTTGCACTAGCTATAGAGCCCTTGTCAATCTTTCTATGGTCCTCTTTCATTTTTACTGGGATTTCACGATTGGGCACAGAATTTAAGTTATCACTTTATGCTGATGATTTATTGCTGTATGTCAGATCTCAGATCCTGTCCTTTCCATCCCAACAATTTTATCTACATCTCAGATCCTGTCCTTTCCATCCCAACAATTTTATCTACTTTTCAGAGATTTGGATCATTCTCAGGCTACAAAGTAAATATCTTTAAAAGTGAATGCTACCCTGTCAATGCATTAGCATAACAGCTCAAACAGTCTGACATTCTTTTTAAATTTAGTCTGTCTGGCTTTAAATATCTAGAGATCAATGTAACCAGAACGCTAAACTCTCTTTTTTCTGCTAATTTCCTGTCTTTATTGTCTGAAATGAAATCCGACCTCCAAAGATGGGGAAGCTTACCTCTCTCATTAATTAGAAGAATTAATGCAGTCAAAATTAACATTTTTGTTCCACTGTCTCCACTTTTCCTCCCAAAGCAGTTCTTTAAAACAATTGGTCAAACTATTTCTTACTTCTTATGGTGTGGAAAGGCACTCAGGATCCACACTCCAGAGTGGATTGTCACTTCCAAAATTTCAATTGTATTATTGGGCAGCACATATCCACAAGGTTTAATTTAGGTTGAAATCAGTTGATCTGCCATGGTGTGATTTAGAGGCGCAGTCATGTGTTTCATCCTCCCTAACTGCTTTACTTACCTCTGCTATTCCATCCAAGCTCTCTGACTTTACAAATAACCAAGTGGTTCACTCCACACTTAAAATTTGTTATCAATTTAGGAGGCACTTCAAATTGAAGTCAGCGTCTACTTTAACTCAATTATTGAGGAATCATTTATTTCGACCTGCATTTACAGATTCAACCTTTTTTGCATGGCATAATAAGGGCCTGAAATGTTTTAAAGACCTTTACAAGGGTGGTATTTTCCACAGCTTTACAGGTCTCTAGAACTGAGGTAAGACTGGGGTACCCTATACATCTGTGCACAGAAAGTAATTGTCATCACACTAGGTTATGGGTTGTTGCCTCTGGTGTATTTTTATTCTTTTCAGATATTTTTGTAGATAAGATAGTCAGGCCTTTTGTTTGGTTTTGTTTTGTACTTTGTACTTATTCTTCTGTACTTATTTTGTTTGGCACAACCCCCACAGTTCTAGTCTAAATTCCAAGCTCAAGATTCGCTTAACTTGCCTTCAGCAGGGTTGTGCCAAACAAAATAACCAAAGTACAAAAAAATAGGGCCTAGCTCAACCTTTTCTCTGTGAGAAAAGAAAAAGCAAACAAAAGGCCTGACTATCTTATCTACAAAAATGAGCCAATCCCCAGCTCTTCTGGAGCCCACAGGTGGCAGCCAATTCTTTTCACCTGAAGAACAAAGGGAGGAAGGAGAGCGAAACACACACACCCACAAATCTATACACGTAACATTATTATTTATTTATTTATTTGTTTGTTTGTTTATTTTTTCTTTTCTCCTGTCTTTTGGCTTCCCTTGTATTTTTGTTTACACCCTGTAGCTTAAACACTTATTCACTTATTACATACAAGAATCCTCAGTTATTATAAAATAAGAAAACATCCTGGAGGAAATTAGCTATAGAGACCAAACAGTTTTTTTGCACCAGGCTGTAAACATGTTTATTTCTGCTGTGAAGATGGACATTTTAATATAGTTGTTGTTGCGCAGATGAAATGTGATTTTTTAGAAATAATTAAACAAGGAATCAGTGTGTATACATGAGACTCTCACAATTAATTAATTAGAAATAATTAACAACAGTGATAACATCTTGTGTATGGTGTACCTGAAAAGTCAATTATCATGTGAAGAATTGGGACAAAGCTTTTTTAGTGATTTCACTGAGGAGAGTCTTACAAGGGCTGAGAATGTGAATTTCATAAAACCTTGTTTTCTTTGTTCAGGTACGACTTGGATGCAGGAGATTGTCCCTCTGATCATGAGTGGAGGAGATCCAGCTTCTGTTGAGACTCTTCCTAACTGGCGCCGTGTTCCCTGGATGGAGGTGGATAACACCTGCAAACTTAATCTTGAACAAAGACCGTCTCCACGTATCCTATCTACACACTTCCAATACGCCATGATGCCACCATCGTTCTCTGAAATAAAGCCAAAGGTAAACCCATATAAGCCATATAGCATTGTCATAGATCATTAAGGCATTCAAGGCAAAATGTTTAATATGGTTCTGTGATATACACCAGCCACCTTGGAGTTCTGAGTTTAGAGGCCTGAACATGTGTTACGTATACAAGGTACAATGTACAAAGTTCAAAATATCTTTATTGTCCCTTACAGGGAAATTGGTTTACAGATCTACAGACATTGGTTTAATACTATCCAGTGTTTAATAGGAGGGCAAAAGAAGTCAAGGTACAAGGTTCATTTATTTATCATTCTCTAATACAGGGTTTTACAACACAAGTCTTAGTCCCTTTATGATATTCACAAGAAGGGTAGTAGTGTAGTGTTTTGCACTACTACCCTATTATTTTTACATGAGTTTACAGAGATACATTTCACTATGTGAAAGTCTGATATGTATAATAAATGTAGGCGACTGCTGACCTTCCGCCCCAGTGTCTGCACTGTTGATATGGGCACTTCATGGACCAGGAGCGGCCACAGGATTCTGGGTAGTATCCCATGCTGGCAGAGCCATGCTTTAAATTTTCCTGGCCCACAGCTTTCAGCCAGCCATCCAAATCTGTGCAGGCCACCTGAATGGATGCCGCATCGCTCAAGGAGCTGTCAAAAACCTTGCCAAAACTTCACTGGCTTCTCAGTGATATTTAGAATGGTTGGCCAGAACCTATCGTCTACCTTTCCTCTTCTCAGCATCATGGTGTTTGACTTTTGCTGGTTTGAAACTCATTTGGGCACACTCCATCAGCTTCTCAAGCTCTTGCAGGATCCACCTGCAGCCTGGGAATGACTCTGTTGTGATTGTCAGGTCATCCATGAACGCCTGGATTGGTGGTTGGTGTAGGGCAGATCTTAGAGTGAATTAACTGAGGACCTCTTGCTGGTCTCCTTAAGTGTGGCACAGATACAGGAACTAACTTGTCATCTCCCTTCTAATCTATCTCACAAACCGTAGAAATATTTAATGTTTAAACTGATTTGACTTCTTTTTGTGAATATAGATTTATTCAGAATTTGATGCCTGCAACATGCTCTCCAAAACATTAGAGAGGGAAAACAAAAGACTGAACACTGTAGAATGCTTAAAAAAACACCTGTCTGGAAATTCCGCAGGTTCATTGGTAACAAGACCTTGCTGTGGAAGTCCAGGGTTCGAATCCGACCTGTGGCTCTTTCCCCGTCTCTCTCTCTCCACATTTCCTGTCACTCTTCAGCTGTCTCTGTCAAATAAAGCTTGAAAGGGACAAAAAGAAAAAAGAAAAAAAAGAAAATGTAATAAACCACCAAAATGAATGTCTTAATTAGAAAAAAAACATCATACCATCAGAACGACATTGACTTGAAGCATACCAGCATGAATCGTTAATATGAATTCATTTAAAAAAGTAGTAGGACGTTTCATTGGTCAAATCTAAATCAAATATCTGTATTCAATGAGAATGTGTTTGAAAGCTCATAGAGACAAAAACTGCACTAAATGAGTGTTACTGGCACAAACATTATGTGCACTGAAATGTTGGAAGATATACACACATGCAGTCCTATGTTATGCAAATATTATACATGATAGAAAGCAGACAAAACATGAAAACAAATATGGAACAGAAAAAAACTTTATTCCAGCTCCATAGTGGTCATTTATCTTTATCCACTATATATAGTGGATAGAAATAAATGACCATTGAAACTAAACTAACTAAAAACAGTGTAAATAATCTTTCACATCACTGTAATAAAAAAAAGGCTATAGACAATTGACTATTAACAAAAATTTACTTCTTTACTCCTCTTTTACTACTCTCTTTCTTTCAAGATGCAAAACATGAGTTACTATTTCTTCCAAAAAATGTACTTGATTGTGAAATGTCCATAGGCCATGTGCCTTAACACAACCCAGGCCCTCATCCACTTGCTATTCTTTCCAAATAGCTCCTTTAGTCTCAGTGAGAGTTATAATTATAGTTTCTTACTAATTTTTATATAGTCTCATAATACTAATGACATTGTCATGGTCATGTTCCAGCTGAAAGCTTTCAGCGAAAGACTCTCTGATGAAAATCTATGGAAGATATTGTGATGCAAGGTCCTGAAAAAGCTTAGAAACTCTGTTGAATACGTACATGTCAGCATCTAGTATCAACTGAATAATATATGACAGGAATTCTGTTGGCAGGTTGGGCATTTCAGAATTTCCATCATCATATGGCAGGGCATCATCATGGGGTATATCCAGGGGGTCATGATGGTGTTGATTCAGGGTACAGTAATCAGGTTTATTGAGCAAATGGTGATGGTTTACATTGAACGAAGCATCATGGCACTCATTCAGGGTATCAAGGTATACGTTGGAGGTTCGTGGTGTTTTCCTTTATTACAACTCTTATGGGTGTATTGCTGAATAAATAATGTTTTTGTTATAAAAAGTTATTCACACTTTTTGCACTTTCAAGTGCCCAATAGCTACATGACATTCTTTCGCAGATTTTTTTTTTTTTTTTCATATCTTCAAAGCAATATTGTATACATCTACTACAGTAAACACTTTCAAATGTATTGGGCAAGTTACTTTTTTCTTTGCTAGAAAAAAGAATTTTGAGAAACGTTGTCAGCACTTGTCTGTAGACTACTTTCCACTCATATATATTGTGAGGGTTTTACATATCCTATAACGACAGATAAAGGGCAAAATTTGGTACATTTGTTGTTCCATATTTGTTTTTGTCTTTTGTCTGCTTTCTATCATGTATAATATTTGCATAACATAATCCACATTGCATGTATGTATGTATATCTTCCAACACTGCAATGCACTGATAATGTTTGTGCCAGTAACTCTCATTTAGTGCAGTATTTTTTTCTAATTAAGACATCTATTTTGGTGCTTTATTACACAATGCACCAACTTATTACATTTTCTTCATTAAAAAAAAAAAGTGCAACACTCGCATTTTGTAATTACTGATGAAATATGTAACAACTTATTACAAAATGCGGCAAAGTTTATTACATATTGTGTTCAAGAATTTTATTACAAAATGTGGCAGATTATTATATACTGCAGTTTTATTACATAATGTGCCACTACAAGATGTCATAATTCATTTGAACTGAGTCATGGTTAATCTTTATTTTTTCACTTGCAGTTGTTATGCAGTGAGTAGACAAAGTGTTTTAGCAAAACGAAAGCAAAGCACGATGAACAATTTAAAATGTCATACATTGTATGTTGGAGGCTGAAAAGGGTTGAGTGCTGAAAGCTCCATAGATGATTAATGAATGTCATTATCATCCCTGCAGGTCATCTATGTGATGAGAAACCCCAAAGATGTGTTTACATCTTCCTTTCACTTTTATGGGATGACATCCTTTCTGGTAAAACCAGGTCCACAGAGCGAGTTCCTCCACAAGTTCCTTGATGGAAAAGGTTGTTCTCACTGTTCAGTGTGCAGTATTTATTTATAATACAACAAACAATCACAGTTAAGGAGAGGAACCTCCATCTGAACTACATTTTATGCAATGGCTGTGGTCTTTGACCTTCTAACAACATTTAACATGATTGATGTTCAAAGACCGTGAAGTTCAACACTAAAGAACAAGCATTAATCAGAAATAAATGAAGATTGAATTTAGTCATTATAACTGAATACTTATGACTTTATTTTCCTTCTAGTTATGTTTGGCTCCTGGTTTGATCATGTAAAGAGCTGGCTGAATGCTGAAGATAAAGATCGCATAATGTATATCTCCTATGAAGAGATGATAATGGTGAGATTGAGAACTAATCCGCAAAAACTGAAAATCTATTTTGACATCACAAGAATACATGGTCATACTGTGAGAACTATTGCAGGAATATGATATGATGTGTGTTTCTCTGTGGTGCAGGACCTGAAGGACTCTGTGGCCAGAATCGCTCAGTTCTTGGAGAAACCTCTGGACACTGAGGTGATGGAGAAGATAGCAGACCGATGTTTGTTCAAGAACATGAAGCAGAACAAAATGTCCAACTACTCTACAGTTCCTCGTGTATTCATGGACCAGACAAAGTCTGAATTTCTCAGGAAAGGTTTGTTTAAAAAAATAATTCATATGCAGTATGTTGTCATCTCCACTGTTATTGTTATCAATAGTACAGAAGCCATAAGCGGTTTTATTTCATTTTATGTCCTCCGATTCTTGTGATAATGACGTAATTTAATTTGTTTTCAAGTTATTTTTCTCATTATCTCGAAATAATACATGTTCTGTCAAATTATTTATGTTATTATCTTAAAAAAACAATGTTTTGTTATCTTTGGAATCTTTGGAAAATTAGTCCGTTATCACAGGATAATAGCTTGAGATCTCGAGAAACCAAATTAAATTACAGTGATAAACAAAGGAAATCAAATTTATGAATACATTACTGCTTGGTGCTTCTGTACAATAGAGCTCAATACACTAAATAATTTCAATGGAAACATACAATACTACTGTACACACAGCAGTAAATCTCATAGTGTTTTTCTAGATAGGAGTCTCACAATTGTAAAATGAAAATAAGGATACAATTTTCACACACCATTTCTTCAATTTCATTAAGTATTCTTTTGTTTCAGGAATTGCTGGAGACTGGAAAAACCAACTAACTGTGGCAGAAGCAGAGTACTTTGAGGCTGTTTACAAAGACAAAATGAAAGATGTCAAATACAAATTTGCATGGGATTAAATAGGGGTGTCAAATTATCGTGTTAATTGCGAATAATTAATTACAGTCATATTTAGCATGTTATGTTTTTTAATTGCGTTAATCTCATTTTTAATCTCTAACTTTACTGTTTCTGTATGCAAGTTGCCTTTTTATAAAATCCGTTTTAATGTGTTGGGCTTCTTGTGCTTCAGTTGTTGAGGGTGGAAAACAATGGTCAGTCACACCCTGAAGTGGACATTGATTGGCTGTCATTGTGTTTGGGATGCTTGAGGGCAAGGTGAGGAGCGGTGAGTAGCGGAGAGCACCCGGACGGCACCATTGATACATGTAGAGTGATATGCCTTCTTTGTAAGGAGTTTGCTTACCACCAAAGCAGCTCAAGTTTAGCCTACCACATCAAAAGTCGCGAGTGCAGCCACAGCTAACGTTAGCAGCGTAAACATTAGAATTCAGCGAGCCATAGCAAAGCTCTTTGCCAAACTAAACCTGAGAACACCCTGTGTATGAGCGACCGACAGGCTGACAAATGTTCTTGCCAAGTGAATAGCAATGAACTGTAGGCCAATAAACATAGTGGAAGATGAGGGGTTATATAGACCTGATGTTTTATTTTATTTTTATTTTCTAATTATTTGGAGATTGAGAAAAGGTGGAAACTAAAGGTTGCAGGCAGCACTTGGGACTAGCCTCAAATACAGTGGAATGTAAATGGCTAGGACTGCATCTGTTCAAATCTGTTAAAGACAATAAATGACTTTATAATGCCACTTTTTTTTTATTTATCAAAGTTTTGATATGCCACAATTATGCAATGAATCTAAATAGCAAATACCTCAAGTTGAGGGCTTTTCTCAGCAGTTTTTAGGTGAGATTAAAAGAGATTAATTAGATCAATTAATTACAGATCATAATTAATTAATCTTTAAATTTTTTTCTGCCAATAAATATACCTAAATCTTACACAATGGACCTTTAAAAGTGTTGTGTGATTCATGAGTTTATGGAAGCAGAAGAGATTATCTGGAATACTAACATTTACCTTATCATGAGAAGAGCTTTCTTTCAAAATCTATTATTAGCCTAATTAATGTCACGTTAACTCTGGATACTTTGACTGAAAGAAGGAGTTTTTAGCCTCTGAGTTGAAGGTGTTCACTTTTTTATCATAATACTTATAATAGTTTTACCAGAGGTCATGTACCATCACAATTACAAATTCAAAATTACTGTAATATACTCATGTCTATTCATAACTAGAGCACTGTAAATTAAATAATATTATGACCTTTTTGCACTTCCTATAATATACAACAATCCCACAAATATTTAAAATGTCGCCCCACACATTACAATAATGTAGCTGATCTTAAAAGTTGATATCTGATATTATATTAGATTATTTATATATATTATATATATTATATTATATTATATTATATTATATTATATTATTTTTTATTATGGCATGCCGTTCAGGAAAGTAAACCTTTAAAAATATGTAATAAAAATTTGAATATATTGAATGAACCTTGAATATATGGAGTGAACCTTGAATACATTAAATTAATCTTGAATATATGGAATGAAACTTTGAATATATTCAATTAATCTTGAATATATTGAATGAACTTTAAATATATGGAATGAAACTTTGAACATATTCAATGAAACTTTGAATACATCAATGAAATTTGACTGATGTCAGACTTCACAGCAGTGCCTGTAGCTATCTTGTTTAACATGTGGATGCTGCAGCAAAAAGTGAGTGACAATGAGTCAGTCTGCTTGGAATCTCGTAGCAGCAATATTAAACAATGAGGACATCATTACAGGGGCGGTCCTGGCTACATTTATGCCCTGGGTAAACTACCCCCCCACCCAAAAAAATTTCAGAAGTGCCCCTGAATTTACAATTAAGATACCATGTGTAAGTTAGATCACACTCACATCACACATGCATCAGTTACCCAATTAAAATGACCATGATGCACATTTAAATAACATTTGTTAACATCCTATAAACTAAGCATAACATACTACAAATGATTTAAAAAGGTTTATCACATGTAGCTTACAAAATGCCATGTCACTGTATATTAGAAGTTGTTTAAGTTAGCATATAGTGTACAGTAATAAAACATTTTACAGTCAGGACGTCTGTGTGAATTTGCACTTGTTGTGTGCAAACACAAACCAGACTAGGTTGCCTATGGGTGAATTAGTTGCATGACATGATGTCAATTCTAATAGTAGCTAGTTCAGCAAAACTAATTACGACCAAATCCAGTCATCTTCTGTGGCTAATAGCAACATATTGGCAAGAGGCTAATAAACAGCCTATAGCTGCTAACACTCACGTCACTCACAGAAATCTGCAGACCTTTATCTTTGGCCTGTTTCTCCTCTTCTTCTTTTCTTCTTTTTCTAAACTGGGCACCTGATGCTTCTTTGGTTTTTTACTTTGGTCCATGATGAAGAATCAACATCATTAACCACTATACCTTTGCCAACACCGTCGGTTCGCCCGTCAATCAACCGGAGTCACGTGGAGGTCACGTAGATTACTATTTATTTTTTATTTTTTTCATTTTTCACATAACCCAATTAATTACATGTAGGGATATGGGTCTATGTTAATTCTAGGAATGAAATACAATTTATTTGAAGCAGTTTGTGTTGTGTGGCTTGCCACCTTGGATCAGTCTATCCCTCGCCCCCCTCCACCTTGCCTCTTCTGACACACACACAACCTGTATGACTCAGCAGTAAGTTGACATGACAATGAGGGCGTCCACTCCACTAACTTGACGTGGAAATAAGCGGTATAGAAAACTGGTGAGTTTTTTTTTTTTTTTTTTCAGGGCGCCCTCACATAGATTGTGCCCTGGGCGGTCGCCCACATTGCCCATAGCAAAAACCGGCCCTGATTACAACACAAAATGGGCTTTTTCACCTGCCAAAAATTGATTGCAGCTCATTCCTTCAAAGTATTCTGCCTTAAAAAGACTGGTCTTTATCCTGAAGCATCATATGTGAAAGATTACCACCTCACATTACATTTCACACTGGCCTTTACTTCCAACAACTCGACAACTTACAAGTCAACTTCGTTGACTGTAAAGTAAGCAATAAACACTATTCTGATCTGATTCTAATGTGACAGATCACCACATTTTCTGCCTCAAAATGACTTTAAATCACTGCACTGTCAACATTTCAAAAGACAACCTTGTTGAATGTCTTGGTTAAAAGAATGTTCCTACCTTGTGACCATAGAAATACCAATTAGATAGAAGAATGTAAGAATTACTTAAATTCATAAGTTTTGGCAGAAAATACTTTTATTATATCTATATACATACATACATACGTACACACACACACACACACACACACACACATAGATAGCTACATTTATTCGTTCATGCATATGTGTCTACATACATACATACGTGCATCCAAACTTATATACCAATAGCAGCTGCAGTTGCTACTTGCATGCTGCACAAATATATTTCCTGCGGCCTCTGCGTGTGTACTTTACACAGCTTTTATGGTACCACCTTGGGCAGATGTCACATCCAATCTGAATTTGACAGGAAATCAAAAAATTATAATTAAACTGTTAATCAATTTTGACAGTAAACATATAACATAATTTTAAATTACAAAAAAAAAGATTTAAATAATGTTAATGTTTTTTTAATATATATATAATTCAGACTTATAAATCAGAAAGAAAAATATAACAGTTACCCCAAGAGTGTTTCCTTGCTGCTCCCCACAGAAATGGCACAGGTCACTCAAGTCATCTGGCAAAACAAGGTACAACAATAATTTCCCTTAACTATGAGCTATGTTTGTCAGATAGCCTATTATATTCATTATTATAAAAAGGAAGAAAAACAAACCTGTATTGTATTGTATGACACAGCAATGTGCTGCTCTCTTATGGTGTTTACACCAGATGTGGAATTGTCAAACTCCAAAGGGAATCCACCCAAGATGCACTCTGCAAACTGTGAGTATGAGGTGTAAGAGTGGATTCATTATAATAATGAACAGTAATCTTACAAGAAGAGTTTGAAAGTTATTGAAGCACCAAATGGCCAAAATTAACTGTAGCATCCGTCTTTGTGTAATTTTAGTTAAACATGTCATGCCAGAACACTCTTAACTAGTTTATATTCTTCATCCTTCTTCCTCTGCAGGCATATCAGATAATCAGACTTTTGAGTAATACTCTTAGCTGTACTTCAACTTTGACCAAAAAGGGCATTGCACTTGTTCTTTGCCATTTTTAATGCCATTCCATCCATGCATGGTTATCCAACATGAATGTCAATCATTACAATTCAGACTTAGTTTTAGACCATTTAATCAACAAAGTAGTAAATGTGATGGACATTATCTTGTATTCATTCATATTGCATACAATGTTTATTGCCGCTATAATCATTACAGCCAGTGTTGGGTAGCAGTGTGCCAAAAAAATGTGTTATTTTGATTATACAAGAGTTGTACATTGCTGCTGGAGAAACACAATTACTTTCATTCCAGTCCTAACATTAATCTTCATCATGCTATGTACCTTCAATGCATAGGCCCCACAGGATGTTGCATCCTGTTGAATTGGGTGAGCATCGTGTCACATGCCCATCGGGAAGGATTGAGCCCCATGTGCCTCATGAATGATCTAAAATAAAAATACATATTTTCTACATATGCAGTATAAATTTGTCCAGCATTACTTTTACAGTCCTCTGATAAAGTAAACATTCAAAATGTCCACTGCATCAAGGTCATTACAGTTTTGATAGAACTAAAGTATGAACAGTTTCTTAATGGTTCCAACCACTTTTGATGGTGGAATAAAGCATGACAGCGGAGCAAGAGGAAGTAAAAACCTGATTCAAAAGGAAAGGAGAATTACCTTGGAATTACACCTTAAGAAGACTTAAGAAAATGCATTCATTTTTTTGTATAGTACAGTGAAAAATACTATTACAACCTTTTACTGACTTTTTCCTTATTTGCATAACAATTGTGATAGAAAAAAAACAAATTTTAGGATACAGTAAAGTAAGACCTAGGGAAAGGGAGTGTTCTGAAAAATATGGGCTGAAATAACAACCCAAGATAGGATTTAAGTAATGTAGCAGTATGTGGATCATATATTCACAGCTGCTGACAGGCCTATAATTCTTTCAAAACCTATAACCCTTTTCTTTTATTTGCTTACCTCCACGTCTAATACTTTACCTAAAGCAGGCTAAATGTATTACCTCATCCATTTAAGTTGTTAATGTATCACTAATGTGAAAAAACATTATACTGTACTGACTTCATCTGGCCAGTATTTGCAGTAATAATTTTATTTGTGTCTAATTTACTGTAATCCAAAAATGTTACTTTGCTGTCCATGATTTTTAACCTTTTGTAGTTACAGTGCCACCCTAAAAGAATGGAAAATAAATTACCTTGTGATATCCTTGCAGTTATTGACAGCTGTTAGTCTTTCACCCAATGGATCCAGAAAAATTGTTCTTCCCTCAGCTGGTAAGATCACCTACATATGGAGTTAAAATTTAATCCAAATGCTGTAGCTTTGCAGTTCTTCAGCAATAGTATGCAGACTGCATGTGCAGCTGAGTGAACATGTGTACATATGCACCAAACCATATTGAAAAAAAAAAATTACCACCAGCATCCAGTGATGACTTTTATTCACAAAGCCCATTATGTATCTGAACATCTGTGGGACAATATGTAAGATAACAAATCAAAAGTGCCTACTGATGATAATATGTTGTGCTGTAATTATGAGTAAAATAACATGATTAAATATTGTTTAATACCTTAATCTTAGATTTTTTTCCCTCCCACATGCTGGTCATTTCAAAGGAGTCCACTGCAAATGCCCTGTCTGTGTTATATCTTATTATATTTTCGGACAAGGAGGGTCAGATATGCGTTGATAACCTGTAATTTTAAAAATAAATGTTTAGACACATTTTGTATGTCAAAAAAATAAAAGAATGTGGTTTGTCTAACTTAAAAGTATGGCCAATAGGGAAAACATTTTCAAAGAAAATTATGTTAACACCTCACCTCACTTTCAAACTCTCTTTGGGGACCCGTGTTAAAAATGTCCTTAAAGAATAGCTTGTATGGGCTGACTTTGGAGAGGAGCACATAAACATTCTTCCCCTCCCATGGATCTTTCACATCTATAAAAACATTTTTTAAAGTTGTAGGGATTAATTTCTGTCCTTATTTGATTATCAAACATACATTTGAATTTTTCAGCTTCAGTATTTAAAGCTTGCAAAAGCTTACAGTGTATTGTTTGTGGGGTTTGTGGGTGAAGGGGAGGCATGCATCTAACCTGAAAGGGAAGTGGAGGGGGGTGGGCCGGCAGTGGAGGGTGGGTTGGCAGTGGAGGGTGGGCCCGCAGTGGAGGGGATGGTGGATGAGTGTGAGGGCCTGGTAGTGGAAGAGAGTCTCAGGGAACCTTTGGAATGAGCTGCAATCAATTTTTGCCAGATGAAAAGCCCATTTTGTGTTGTAATGGTCCTTTAAACGAATTCCAAGCTGTCCTGTGAGCTTAGATCTTTACATTATGAAGTTTATGAATGAAATCAATTCATATTTAGGCAGAAAACACCTTTCATTAACTGTATTTGCCCTTAAATCATTTTTTGGCAGGTGAAAATGCATTTTCTGTTGTAATGGTCATTTAAAAGAATTCCAAGTTGTCCTGTGAGCTCTAGTGTTTATATTATGAAGCTTATGAATGAAATCAAGTCATATTTAGGCAGAAAACACCTACTAATATGCCTTTAATCCGTTTTTGACAGGTGAAAACTGACTGAAAACTGCAAAACACATCCAAACATAGGAAGCAAATACTATGAAAGGCCCAGATCAGATAAAAAAACAATACAGTCACGAGGTTCGTTGCAAAAGTTATCATTCCTTTATTGAAAACCCACCAACAGCCTAAATCATATTCATTACAGTCTAACTTCCAAAGACAGGGCTAGCCAAAATCATCAAACATACCTAGCACAGAGACATGTCTATCACGTAATTGCCGTTACGTGATAAACGTTAAACTTTCCAAGATATAATTAGGCCTACGTTATAACGCAGTTGTGTGTATCTGCATATTATTCATCCAGAGAAAAGCAGACGGTGCGCGCTACCGCTCAACGGGCTGCTGTGCGCGCTCCCAGTTTTTCGCTGACACCCGCGCAGAGCCGAAACCGACGACCCCCACTGACCAATGGAAAAAAATATACAGTTCTCGACTGCGGTCACGCCAGCCGTCTCTCGTTTTCGCGTGGTCACGTCAGCCGCTCCAATATTTTCAAGTGCGCCCTTATTGCGACTTTATGGCAAATACTGAGAAAACTGGGAAAGTCAGCGCTAGCTTACTGCAGCGTGTGGGCACTTCCGGTTTTCAAAATAAGACGAGGGTGTTAAATGTATTAAAGGTTTATTTATAAAATATGAAGAATGGTTAAAATTTGATTTAAAAAAGTGTGCCTCATAAAACAAGTATGATCCGGCATTGCTGTAATGCTCATGTACATTACATTATTTATTTATGTGTGTATGTATTTTATTTATGTGTGTATGTATTTTATTTATGTGTGTATGTATTTTGAAAAGTTGATTTATAAGCAGACAAAACTAGAGCATCACTAAAAAATGGAAAAATGGAAAGCAACACAACCATTCTTCAACACAACAATTCTTCATATTTATAAATAAACGTTTAATACGTTTAAATGTATTAAACGTTTATTACCACCCACGTCTTATTTTCGGTTGAACCCTCTGCAGGTTACACTGTGGGTGGTACAGGGATGTTCGTGAGTGCCAGACCCCTGAGAGCCGTCCAAGGGTGCGGAAAAGTTTTTCTCAAACTCGCGTCCTTGGTCATGGTGGAGACGATTTGGATAACCAAGACGAGGTATGTAGTCGTTGTATATTCGTTCAGCTGCAGTTTGTCCTGATTTGTTTTTGATTGGGTAAGCCTGAGCAAATCTGGTAAAATGTCGATTACTACCAGAATGTACTCAAAGCCTTCTTTTGCTCTTCTCTAGAGTAGGTAGTCGATGCAGACG
>NC_040026.1:5047828-5076208 GCF_000972845.2 Larimichthys crocea
GAAAACCGGAAGTGTCCACACGCTGCCGTAAGCTAGTGCTGACTTCTCAGTTTCTCAGTATTTGCCATAAAGTCGGCAATAAGGGCGCACTTGAAAATATTGGAGCGGCTGACGTGACCACGCGAAAACGAGAGACGGCTGGCGTGACCGCAATCGTTCTCGCCGCAGCGCCGATTGTTCCTCAGTGCTGAAATCTTGGATTATAATGTGCACGTGACAGATCTGAAGTTAAATCAAAAGGGAAGCCTCAAAGCCCCTGACTCATGAAAACATTGCGCGTGTTAAATTGTCCTGTGTGTTTGACTTCTGCTTTTTATCTTCATTCTCAACATGTCAGAGGTGAGGTGCTTTGTAGTCTTTTAATAACTAGTTTCTTTGTTTTCTGGACAAAATGATCCTCCATATCTTTGAACACTTTGTTTTGTTTTCTCCATCATTACTTTTCACATTACGGTTCTGCTTGTAGCTACTTGCCAACCCTCAAATACAGCAATAGATTTGATGGTGAATGATTTGTCCATCTCTGTTGTGTGTGTGTGTTCATTCAGTTATGAATGGTGTGTACCATTTGTTGACTGCAAGAGGAGTTTTTTGGGGCCACAAACGAAATCTTGCTTCGGGCCACTAAATGCTTGATCACTGATTTCACTGATGGTAATAAAATTACAGACATGAGAGAGGGGAGAATTACCAAATAAAAGGGAAACACTAAACAAGAACACACAAAACTATCGAAAGTATAGGTGTTAATGAATTAATATTAACTTTCAAAATGTAACACATAACTATTAGGCATATAAGACTCCAGAGCACAGACCCATGTATGTATTTCATTTTCATATTATTTCAACAGTGTCTTACATCTGTGATACCATTGACAATAAAAAGGAATCAATAGCATGATATTGACCTTTACATACCAATGTGAAACCTGTTAAGCATTGATATAAAGTTAAATACAAATAAAACAAATGTTGGTAGTTTTCCGTGCTGTATACAATAGATCAATAAATGTAAACTAAGCATATCTTAAAAAAGCTAAAACAGCAAAGCAACTGAATCAATTGTAAAGAACAAACTGTAAAAAAGTTTCTAAACATTAACTGTATTCTATTCATGCTATTTCAACAACTATGAACAAAGTAATTTTACCTTTTTGTGGAAAACCTGGCCAGACACAAACTGTTATTCAAAGAAGAAGAATATTGATATGTTTCTTAACTTAAAGCACGTCTGGAAGCTCTTTATGGTTTTAATTGTCAATTATACAGTTTACTAGGCTGCTCCAGTTAAAGTGAGAGTGAAGAGCCTCCTGAATTGTCCAGTAAAACTTGTAAAATGTTTTGGGGAAAGTAAGTCGACTCTGACATGATCATATTACTAGGTCATTATCTTCGGTTGCAGCTCAAAAGAAACTGCCATGTCTGTCGCCGTCATCAAGGTCATGTGTGAACGATGAAGTCGTCAGAACCCCACAGTGTGGTGCAGTGTGCATCACTTCAGGAATCCCACTGGGACATTGTGATTTCCTTGTTGGTCGCATGCGGTGGTGTTCCAGACTGCGTTGATCTCATCTAGCTCTTCCGAGAGTATGTATGGTTAAAAGAAGGTTTAAAGCCTAACCAGAAGATGTCACAAACAGCCAAAGATACACCTGCTTGTTGAGACATGACACTCTGGACTCATTTTCAGCGCTGTCCAATGTCAATGGTGCTGAAACGTTTAGCAACTATTTAGTATCCCACGTCTCCCATCAGAGCAAACAGCGTGCCGCTTTTCTTTTTGTCATATTTACTTAATGCACATCTCTTGGACTCTCTTGCACATTGCAAATATTCTTTACACTTCATACATTTCACACTCTGGACAATATTTTCATGTTTATCACAACTCTACAACTCTTTCATAACATAACATACAGTATGTAACATATGACTTTTTACTGTCTTATTAATATTTCTCAGATGTTATTCTCTATTGTTTATTTTCATTCATGATAATAAACCCAGTTCTGATTCTGATAGTCTGATCAAGCCGGCTGGCTAACATATAGGCAGCAGGTCACATACAAGATAACTCCTCAAGAAAACAAAACTGATTTTGTTATCTTTGGACTGACTCAGCGCAGTTGTTTGGTCCTATTATAAGGCTTTTATACTGGCTGTTGGCGCTAGCTTTAGGCTTAACATACTTAATTGACAGTTGTATCAATCTACTCATCTAATTCTCCAACAAGAAGAAAATATGCACATTTCCAAAATGTCAAACTATTCTTGAATATCTCTATAAGTTAAATGAGCACAATCACAACTGTCACTGAAACCAAATATTAAATTATAGCTGTGATCACAAAAAAAACACAAATTATATCATGCAGTGTTACATATAGTGCTGCAGCCTACACTGTTCTGCACAGACTCTCTTTATATCAGTGCAATATGAGAAAACACAATGACCATGATAGTGTTTTTTAGAGACACATTTAAAAGAACAAACACTGATATGAGTTCAATTGATCAAAGTTCAGTATACTTACTGTGTCTTTGTGTGAACCACCATTACACCACCAAAGGCCACTATTACAAAGAGGATCAACAAGCTGAGACGGATGATGAAAATCTTCAGGTGAATGGAAACACTGTGATATAAATTACAAGCACAGAATGCAAATCATAAAAAATCTTGAAACATTACAATGATATAATCTAAAATGTATTTCTCATCCTAAACCATATCTGTCAATTAAACATACTCCATTACAAATCTTCAACTGATTCATTTGCCCCTAAATTATGCATCGCTCTCTGAATACTGTATGTGAATATAAAATCTACTGACCTGTGCTTCTCTTCATATGCAGACACAGCAGTGTGATTCACAGGTTCAGAAGTGGTTATATGAAACAATACAGTAAATACCAGAATCACATCACAATAATGATCACTGACATAATATTGTAATTATTCTCACTTACTAGTACTTAGTAGTGTGGTACTT
The DNA here is from genome assembly GCF_000972845.2 of Larimichthys crocea. NCBI lineage: Eukaryota > Metazoa > Chordata > Actinopteri > Sciaenidae > Larimichthys > Larimichthys crocea. The sequence continues at coordinate 5,050,826 of NC_040026.1, forward strand.
ACTCGTGCTGGGTCTCTCTTTAACATCACATGCACTGGCATCTGTAGGTCTCCTTTGGTACATAAATACCAGCGCTGCTCTCTGTCCTCAGTCCACTCAGTGTCACAGTGAAATCATGGACATTTGCATTGATGGTCACTCTTGTTCCATTTAGTGATCCAGACTGCTCCTTCACACAGGACCATCCGAACCTGCACCACTGAATCTTTCCGAAGATATTATACTTAAAATGGATGGTAACATCATCTCCATTAAATCCTGTAATCTCCTGATGATCCACAGAGAGTTGAGGTGAACCTTGAAGAAGAACAAAAAGCAAAGCAAGACTCCCCATCAGTGTTTTTCTCCACATTGTTGAAATGTGTCAAAGGAACTGAAATGTAGTTGCTTTAAGGGTTCGTACCTCTGGTGACTGACAGCTGAAAACGCTTTGCGTCGTGTGGTCCATCATTCCTCTCCACAGCACACCAGTAATGTGTGTCATCAACAGACTGATTATTAAAAGTCAGAGTGAAGATTCTTTGGTGTTTGTCATCAGAGATTGAAAACTTTCCTGAACTGTTTCGTTGATTTGTTTTAACTTCAGTGGCGCAGTTGTCGAATTTATCTCCTCTACACAAGTATTTGACATGGTGTGTGTACTGTGACTCATAGAGACATGGGACAGAGATGGAGCTCCAGCCTTCATGACACTTTACTGACTGTTTGTATTTGCAGTCAATTCCTGCAACAGAAGCATGAAACCATGTTACTGCAATATCGCTGATATCAGGTCATTACTCAACCAACTCACATGTAAAGAATTGTGATTATAGTCGCATCATCTTCTGACATAACCAGCGCACACACATAAGGAAACAAATGATAAAATGACCGCTGTGACTGACCTGTGACTCCAGTGAAGAGGAGAAGAACACTGAGATGAAGAGCCATGTTGATGAGCAGAGTGAGACTGAACGATGAGGACCAACTGACTGTGAGAATGAGTTTCTACTTCCTGTTTTTTAAACAAGCATTTCTTAACAGCGGTGGTTAACACCTCTCCTCCTTTTGCTGTTTTTTTATAGAAGCCTCCACAGAGTCACATTATAATATCAGAGCACTAAGGGTAAACATGTTTCCTTGTTTGCAGACTAATGACCATTTATGGACATAGAGTAGTTGTGTTACTGTCATGAGATCATAGAGACGAGCCAGAGAGGACAGCTTCATCAGAATAGTATTGATAAATCTTCCTTGACCAGCTTCAGTCAGCCTTTCAACATAAGCACATTGGACTCCTGTGCACGTTCTCTCCACTGACTGAACTGACCACTGATGAATACAATTCTCCACAACATAGGGGAGTGTCAGTTCCAACCATTGTTATCAGCGGCCCACATGTTGTGTTTACTGCCACTGAGAGAAATAAATCTTTACATCTGTCACTTATCAGGCGTGCATGCTAACACATCTAGAAGCTACATGTAAGAGGAACAACCACAGTGCTACATAAGCCAGTGTTCTTTTGACCCAACTGACTGTCAGCATACATGTCAATAACAGACCTCAGTTCTTGCACATTTATTCATTGTTAGAACAATATGAACTGATTAGTAATTAGTAATGAATATTTGTATTATGTGTGCAGCTCAAAATAGTAACTTATGACACTAATGATCATTTCAACACTGGAAGAACACTGAGATGAAGAGCCATGTTGATGAGCAGAGTGAGACTGAACGATGAGGAACTGACTGTGAGAATGAGTTTCTACTTCCTTATTTTAATAATAAGCATTCGTTAACACCTCTCCTGCTGTAGGATAGTTGCATTACAACTTTCAGAATATAGTTTACAGTAGACTGTGTGCATGGTGAAGTAGATGTGTTTAACATGACTGTAGCAACAGTTCAAATAGTCAGTAGTGTTTTCAGCATCACCCTTTCACTTTCCTACACTTTATATTCACTGATAATACCCGAAGTCTTTGGATTAGCCAGAACCATTTCTTAACATGACAATTTATGACATGACCGTGTAAAAACAATGGATGATGTGAAAGGTGTCACTTGTAAGACCAGATCGAGAGGGGAAGCAGAGGTCAGGCCCCCCATTGGTGCACGAACATGCGTGGAGGGTTTCTTTTGTTTTATGCAGCTGCATTTTCTTGTGACATAATCTTCTATGTATCTCTTCATGTACGGCCAATAGAAACGCTCTCTGGTGAGGTGGAGCACACGTTCTGTACCAACGTGTCCCATGTTGTCATGGAGGTGTTTTAGGGCAACTGAATGGTACTTGACAGGTAGGACTAACTGTTTTCTTTCTGCCGTCCGGCGGTACAAGACTCCATTCTCCAACTGTAGTTGATTCCACTCATGAAGGAGCTTGCGAGTGAGCCCAACCACTGACCTCATCAGTGAGAGTCTTATTGGTCTCTTTCAGTTTTATTATTTCCACTATTCCAGGGTCATCTTGTTGGGCTTTTGCCAGGTCTTCAAGGCTTATTTCAGGCAGAAGTGACTGAGGCTGTGGCATTATATCAGCAGAGGATGTGTAAAGTGCAGCTATCCATGCTACATCTTTCTTCTGAGCTGCTCTACCTCCTTCCCAGGTTGCATACAGCATGTCCTGAGACAGCTCCTCAGTGCATGTTGTCACATAGTTGTCAATATCGAGTGGGATGCGTGAGAGAGTATCGGCGTCGATATTGTTTTTTCCAGGTCTATATTTGATACTGAAGCGGAACTCTGACAATTCTCCAACCCAGCGATGTCCAACTGCATTGAGTTGTGCGGTGCTCATGATGTAGGTAAGTGGATTATTATCAGTGTAGATGGTCAAATGTGGAGCGTAAAAGAGGGCACAGGGACATCGTCTTTGAGGTTGATCACCATCTGCAGATCTGGGATACAGCCAATGTCATCTCCATCCCTTACAAAGGCGTTTGACTCTTCATGCAGCATCTTTCTGGCAGCAAAGCAGGACAACTGTTGCTCATTCTCCGCGCTGCTTCGCTAAGAATCCCCGGTGACGCTGCTAGTAAGTGCTGCCATCTAGTGTCCATTCCATGCAACAGCATGTCAGTGTGTTTCTTCTAAATTAGACAGTTAGACAGACTGTAATAAAATAAATAATACAATAGCAATAAACTAAAAAGTCACTCTCAGTGATGAAATGAAATGAAACAATAATATCTCAACAAAAACACTTATTTTGTGGGTACCACACGTGCATTGGCGTTGCAAAATGGCTCTATAGCGCCCCCTACAAATTTTCAAAAACGACAAATAAATGGGGTGACTTTGGCGTAGGATGACAAAATTCGTTACATGCGTGTGTCATACCCAGACACACAACAATGCTTATGTACGCCATGGTGACAGATGCACAGGAAGTCAGGCATTTTGGGTGGAAGTTGCATTTTGGCGCCATTTTTGCCCATTTCCACACCTCGCATATGATCGAACTCGTCCTACAGATTGAATGCCAATGGCTTTAAACTTGGCCAGGTTACTCTTAAGCCATGGGGGATTAAAAGTTATAGACAACTTTTCCAAAGTCTGAACGGCGTGGCCGTGGCGATGCCTCAAACTTGGACGACACGCCACTGCTCGCCACAAAAACCAAAGTCGCTTATAACTTGTGCATACATCGTCCGATTTGACCAAACGTCATAGGATGGACGCTGGTCCCGGCCTGAACGCGTACATATGCCCATAGTGACACTCACCTATAGCGCCACCTGCTTGTGGTTGGAAACATCAATTTGTTCCCACACCTCGCATATGATCAAACTTGTCCTACAGATTTAATGGTAACGGCTTCAAACTTGGCCAGGTTACTCTTCAGCCATGGGGCAATAAAAGTTATAGACAACTTTTCCAAAGTCTAAACAGTGTGGCCGTGTTGACCCCTCAAAGTTCGAGGACTCACCACTACTCGCCACAAAACACAAAGTCGCTTATAACTTGTGGATACATTGTCCTATCCTGACCAAACCTCATAGGGTGGACGCTGGACATGGCCTGAACACCTACATATGCTCATACTCACACTCACCTATAGCGCCACCTGCTGGTGGTTGGTGGTTGCCTATCTGAATCGCTGCAGTGTCATCTAATTGGCTTATGTAGGGCTTCAGGACTTGGTGATGCTTCCTGGTGAAAACAAAGACGCCACCTCATACGTGGTGGCTGTGGCGTCCCCTCAAAGTTGGAGGACCCTCTGTGAATGCAATGACAGCTTTCCATACTTGTGGCTGTGTGTTTGTCTCCCTCTGGTGGTCAAAAGCTGGTTTGCTGCAGCTTCTTGTTGTGATGTCTTGATGTACATGTGACTTTGACGGCCTGCTCTACACTTAACAGACGGGTGTGCGATACGTGTGGGACGGCGTCCAGGGTTGTTTCATATATTACAAGTATTAATAGAGTGTTGACCTCTTTTCTCTTCTCCTCTCTCAAGAAAAAGCTAAAGAAAAGTTATTTCCTTACAGTGGTTACATTGAGCACAAATAGACACAGGACCAGCAGCCCCCGACACACTACTGATCCTGCCTTAAGCATGTGTAGTTAAAAATATACCACAGTTGTCTTTAAGTTCAAACCAAAGTCCAGATGCTTCTCTGATTATGAATCCAAGTCCAGTTGCACCAGATTTCTTGTCAAAGAAAGATGACCTGGACGACTGAGAACCTTCACAGATTACACTTTTTTGTTAGATCCACATGTGTTGTTTCATAATTCTGATCTCTTTGGGGTTCATCTATAAAGTAGAAAATAATAAAAATTAAGAAAATAGAGTGAACGAGAAGGTGTGGCCAAACTTTTGAGTGGTACTCAAATGTGTATATATGTGTATTTTGGTAATGGTATTTGTCAAGCTTTATTTTTGACAAAGACAGCTTGAAGAGTGACAGGAATGTGGGGAGAGAGAGAGATGGGGAACGACATGCAGCAAAGGGCCACAGGTCGGAATCGAACCCTGGGCCGCTGTTGAGCCTTTGTACATGGGGTGGATGCCAACCAAATGTTTTTCTGGCAACAGTCCAATGAAATGTTGTTGGGCAAGAAAAACAGGTTAGGTCAGCATTAAAAGCACTAGTTGCAACAGCTGCACTATAGATAGGAGATAAAAACATTATTTGTCTGTTGCCATCATTACAGCATTATGCTTTACCTGTTTACAATGAATCCTTTAGTCCTTCTGCAGTCCGATTGCAAAACTTACTGTAGTCTTTTCCTTTAACCATTTTCACTGTTGGTATATGCTTTATCTGATTGTATTATATCTTGTTTTTTATTGTGCTTAGCAAGTTTATTTATCAAATTATTGTTTAGACATTTCCACATTTATCCCCCTTTTATAATTTATTTGTTTGTATATACAGTAAGATTCTGTGTTTTGTGACTATGAGATCCTGCCCTAAAATATTGCCCCCAGGAGGATTAATAAAGTTGTGAAAAAAATGAGCTAGAGAAATAAATGAAAACTTTCAGTAAAAACTGGAGTGATATGAATACAGTACAAATATATCCAGACATGCCACTGGATGGCGTGAGGGGTCAATGATTTCAAAATAAGCTGTTCAGTCCAATTCCAATAAACTGCCTTTCCTTTGACTTGATTAAACTGGGTCATAGTTTAGAGAGAGAGTATAGTGAGCTGTATTAACCTTCAGCTGCAGAGATTCTGCTTGTTTCTAGCTTTGAACGATGACTGAAACAGAGATATACAAAGTGTACAAAGGGGTCTATATGCCCGCTAATCTGTACACACCACAGAGCCTGAAATACTACGAGGAGTTTTCTTTTCGCCCAGATGATATCATCATTGCTACTTATCCAAAGTCCGGTGAGTTGTTTGTTCAATGTGTGTTAAAAATCACACACAGTCACTGCTGTCCTGTCGATTTGAAATCAGACTATGCACATGAGGGTCAACCTAGTAATCAGCAAATATCACCTGTGGTGGGAGGAGACTTAAAATCAGTTTTTATTGTGCAGTGGATGGAATATTTCTCTGTCAAGAGGTTTGAAAAGTCTTTGAGGATTCTGCAATTACCTAATACTTGCTCACTTGTCACAGCATCAAAATAATATGTACTGTATGATGTAATCATCCAACCATTGCATTTATATTATTTTTTTTATATTACACGATTATATACCCACTAATCCTCATCCTGACACAAAGCTAATGAGTTCTTTAGTGTTAAGCCAAACGAAAGCATGAGAGCTGTTCAAGAGCTCATGGCAAATTTGTCAAAGTCATCCTTTCCACCCTGTCTGGTATGATATGATTTGATCCACACACGCAGATCATTCGTATGTGCCATCCTAGGGACCATTCATGCCATTTGCTTTGTTTATTTTTTATTAAATGTGGCTGTGTTGAATGAAAATTGCTAAAATTTGGTCAAAGATAATCATTTTTAATGTTTTTTTAGAATTGTCATCTCAGTACTTTATTAAGCCTAAAATGGCTCAGCAACAGAAATGCATCCTTAATAGATCCTAGTGGCAAAAAGTGCCCCATTAAAAACCATTAAAAACACTTTTTTTGATCCCACGTTTATCCTAACATAAATTAATGCATTCCTTTATGTCAAGATTTCATTTTGGACCACTGGCTTTAAATTTGTAGTTTTTATATTTGTCCACCATGTGGCGCCATTTTACCCATTCAGCGCGTGCAGCAAAGTTTCACACGTTTTACTGTTTTCTGCGAAAGAAGTGTGTGCGCTTTTGATGTTGGATAATGGTGTGTGTGTAAAAAAAAAAGCGTCTGTGTGTGCGTGTGTGTGTATGTGTGTGTGTGTGTGTGTGTGTGTGTGTATGTGCCATAATAATAGTTAGCCATTAGTCATTGAAATGTATTTTCTGGAAATTATTTTAGTTTTTTTGTTTTTTTCATAAAAAAACAGCAGAGTTATGTAAACATACTGGCATTTAAAGGGTTAAAAACCAAAAAAATATAATTATTATTTGATATGTATATTTCAGGCTGAAGTAGTTCTAAAAGACTGACGTGTTTAAAGTGGAAAAAAAATATTATTATATATCATTTTATAGCAGTTTTTAGGAAGGAGCCACGTTTTGTCCTATAGGAACACGAATGGATGGTTTTTGAAAAATATGACACTGCAAAAAAAATAACAATGCATCAAAATCAATGTTGCTGCCAATCATTGACCCATCTTAGGGCCTAATAATAATAGTTAGCCATTAGTCATTGAAATGTATTTTCTGGAAATTATTTTAGTTTTTTTGTTTTTTTCATAAAAAAACAGCAGAGTTATGTAAACATACTGGCATTTAAAGGGTTAAAAACCAAAAAAATATAATTAATATTTGATATGTATATTTCAGGCTGAAGTAGTTCTAAAAGACTGACGTGTTTAAAGTGGAAAAAAATATTATTATATATCATTTTATAGCAGTTTTTAGGAAGGAGCCACGTTTTGTCCTATAGGAACACGAATGGATGGTTTTTGAAAAATATGACACTGCAAAAAAAATAACAATGCATCAAAATCAATGTTGCTGCCAATCATTGACCCATCTTAGGGCCTAATAATAATAGTTAGCCATTAGTCATTGAAATGTATTTTCTGGAAATTATTTTATTTTTTTTTTTTTTTTCATAAAAAAACAGCAGAGTTATGTAAACATACTGGCATTTAAAGGGTTAAAAACCAAAAAAATATAATTAATATTTGATATGTATATTTCAGGCTGAAGTAGTTCTAAAAGACTGACGTGTTTAAAGTGGAAAAAAATATTATTATATATCATTTTATAGCAGTTTTTAGGAAGGAGCCACGTTTTGTCCTATAGGAACACGAATGGATGGTTTTTGAAAAATATGACACTGCAAAAAAAATAACAATGCATCAAAATCAATGTTGCTGCCAATCATTGACCCATCTTAGGGCCTAATAATAATAGTTAGCCATTAGTCATTGAAATGTATTTTATGGAAATTATTTGTTTTTTTGTTTTTTCATAAAAAAACAGCATAGCTATGTAAACATACTGGCATTTAAAGGGTTAAAAACCAAAAAAATATAATTAATATTTGATATGTATATTTCAGGCTGAAGTAGTTCTAAAAGACTGACGTGTTTAAAGTGGAAAAAAATATTATTATATATTATTTTTATAGCAGTTTTTAGGAAGAAGCCACATTTTGCCCTATGATCTATTAAGGAGTAACGACGCTAAGGCCCTTAAGTCTTAAATATTAGCCAGTGTGTTATACGACTGGGCTGCTTTGCTGGTTAAGGTTACAGCATTATACTGTGTACATGATGAGTGTTATTCAATCAACCATCATTCTGTCAACGTCATTTTTAATGGTGGCCTTAAAACATATTCCTATTATGAGGATATGAGGATTTAGTTAGCTGGCTAATATTAGCAGCTAACTGTTAGCAACATGACAAGTTTGCTTTTTGCATTGTCCAGCTGTACAGTGATGTAAGAGAGTAAACAAGACATTTCTGGAGAAAAAACTTTCTTCTCAGTTAACATGAAAAAAGGTAGAATTATCAACAATTGTAAAGATGTATGCTAGGGTTAGTTAATGCTATATGAATTACTAATGCCACAGAGAATGTGTTTCCCATAAACTTCATAGTTACTATTATTACTGTTACTATTTAACAGTTAGCAGTTAGCAGCAATATCAAGCAAAGAAAGAGAGCAGACTGTACGGCCAACATTTTTGCATTTTGTTTAATTGTTGTAGACACTTGGGAATTTCCGTAATAAATATGAGACTTAAAATATATAGTGTAGTATATTATAAATATAAGATATTTAGACAGACTGTCATGAACTGTAAAAAAACAAAAACAAACAAACAAAAAAAAACCTGGACATAGAGATGTCACCCACAGATTTAGAGCCATTAATATAAAAATGGACAAAGACCTGCAGCATTAATGGAGCTGAGGCAGGTTCAATGAAGCCTGGTTTCTCAAATAAGCCACCTGTGATAGCGCCCACCTGTCAACTTTAACTTTAAGCCTTAATATAATTTAAACAGGTGAGTTCTATAAAAATTCACCCTAAGGGGACTTCCGGTGTAGCGACTGATGGAGTAGGACACGCCTCTCTGAGCTCCTGCAACAACCTTCACAAATTCTGTTTTAGGCACACTTTTGTATCTTTTTTCGTCTTTTTTCGGTGTGTGTTTTCCCCACCACCATAATCTCAACTCAACGCCGACCTTTTACCGATCAAAATGCCTCCAAAAGCTAAACCACCTACACAACAACCGCGGCCTACTCCGCCCGCTGCAACCGCTCCTCATAATGGCTCCCCCTCCTGCTCGAACAGAGCCGCAGGCGGCACTCCTTGCCCCGGCTTTAAGGCCGACCTGCTGGCGGCTATTTTCAAAACCGAGCATCAAGCGGCCTTGACCGAGAATTTGTCAAACATCAAGACTGAGCTATGGGCAGTGAAGTCGAAGTTATCTGACAGCATTACAAACATCCAGTCTGATGTGTGCGCTCTGAAGGGCACTGTTGGTGAAATGGAAACATCGCTTTCCTCCTGCACTGACGACATCACTACCTTACAAGCTAAAGTTGCGCATCTATCAACAGAACTGATAAGACTGGACAATAAATGCCAGGATTTGGAGGCGCGATCTCGGCGCAATAACATACGGTTGGTGGGAATTCCTGAGGATTTTTCCACCTCTTCTACTGCTACAGCTATTTCCACTCTGCTCAAGGAGGCACTGGAGCTCCAGAAGGAGCCTCTCGTGGACCGCGCTCATCGTACTCTCCAGCCGAAGCTCGTGCACGAGCCGCCTTTAATGATGTCCGGCGCCAGCTCTGTGAGATACCAGGGATACGTTTTGGGCTGTGTCTTGTTCTCTTTTTCTTTTCACTCTTCAGTGGTTCTCAGTTTAACTTGGACTGGATTAGTGCCTTGTTGCCAAATGTTGCTAGGTTTGCAGAAGTTGGATCCCTAAAACAAATGTTGCCACGCAACAGCCGTCGCAGAAGACGAGGAAAGAGAGGTGGAGTGATATGCCGGCTGAAAGCTCACCTGGCCTCGTCCTCCACGTACAATGCTCGCCATCCGCTGTTTGGTCTCTCCAGTGATTACGCCGGATACGACATCCGAGGCTCCGTGGATTACCCCTACCGATGGCTGCTGCCAGCCGTGCCGGGGCCGCACACTGGAGAATCTCCGTCCGGTTAACCGGGCCTCCCAACAGACGGACCGGCGTTTGGTTCGCATGTCTCTCATCAATACCAGATCCGTTGCAAATAAGACTTTTATCCTTCTATTCTTCTATCGCCCTCCAAAATATAATAAGGGCTTTATTCATGAGTTCACTGAATTTCTGGCTAACATTCTCCCAAAATGTGACAAGATCCTGATATGTGGGGATTTCAATGTTCACATTGGTTTCCCATCTGACCAATTCGCCACTGACTTCAAAAGCCTGTTGGCAACTTTTAACTTAATCCGTCTTTTTAACGCAATCCGTCGATAAACCAACGCACCATCTTGGGCACATATTGGACCTTGTTATTTCCTTTGGGCTCTCAGTTTCCATTAAAGAGATTTCTAAGACCACAATCTCAGATCATCTCCCCATTGTGTTCGAAGTGTTAGCCCCCCAACCGGTCAGTAAACCTCAGGCTCCATCCTGTCAGCGGCGTATCATCACCCCCTTCACAGCCGATCAATTCACTGCTGCCTTTAATGACTCACAGTCTTTTCCCTGGAATGGCTTGGCTTCCCCGCTCTGTCCTGATCATTTTCTCTCCTCCTTCCACTCTACCTGTGCCGGGATTCTGGACTATTGCCCCTTTTAGGCAAAAATCTGCCAAGCCAAGATTGGACCCCTGGTTGAACGACACCACCCGTGCTATCAGGCAACGTTGCAGGCAGGCGGAACGCAGATTGAAGAAGGACAAACTGCATGTGTCTCTAGAAATATTAAGGGACTGTCTCTCTGATTATCAGAGTACAGTACGTGAAGCGAAATGAAATATTTGCTACAATTAACGCTGTTGTTAACCCATGCACTTATGCTGTGACCGATGTATCAATAGCCACTTGTGAGAATTTTCTTCATTATTTTGTTGACAAAGTGGATTCTGTCAGAAAAGACACTAATGTGAGTGTCATTACGAGTAGTAATAAGGATCTGCCTGTTGCTCCAGCTCGTCCTGCTGTGTTTGATCAGTTTGAGCTGGTTTCCCTCTCTTCTCTCTGTGACGTAGTAGAAATCTCTGAAACCTACAACTTGCCTATTGGATATTGTCCCGGCCAAATTGTTGAAAATGGTTTTTAATACTTTGGGGCCCAGTCTCCTGGTTTTTATTAACTCCTGCCTTAGATTAGGAACTGTCCCAGCTGCCTTTAAACATGCTGTGGTCAGGCCTCTTCTTAAAAAACCTAATCTTGACCCCTAAGTTTTATCAAATTTTAGATCTGTCTCTAATCTGCCTTTTCTTTCTAAGGTTTTAGAAAAAGTTGTTTTTATTCAATTACAGTCCTTTCTTGAGGATAACTCTGTTCTTGAGAAGTTCCAATCTGGGTTAAAATCTCGTCACAGCACCGAGTCTGCACTGTTAAAGGTGCACAATGACATTGCTCTGTCCATGGATGCCAAGTGCCCTGTTGTCCTAGTGCTTCTTGACCTCACAGCAGCCTTTGACACGGTGGACCACGCAGTCCTCCTGTCACGTCTAAGTTATTATGTTGGCATCCACAGCACTGTATTGAAGTTGTTTACGTCATACTTATCCGGTAGAACCTTCTCCGTTATGGTTGGTGACCTGTCCTCTTCCATTGCCCCTCTCTCCTGTGGAGTTCTACAAGAATCTATTCTTGGCCCTATACTCTTCTCATTGTACATGTTACCACTTGGGTCAATTATAGCCAGGCACAACCTTTCTCTTCAATGTTATGCAGACAACTTACAAATCTGTCTGCCAGTGAAGCCAAACAGTAATGGTCAATGTTCTTTGTTTGATTGTATTACTGATATTAAGCAGTGGTTGGCCCGAAATTTTCTTCATTTAAATGATGACAAAACTGAATGTATTGTGTTTGGGGATACTGTGATGGCTGGCCTCGGCACCCTGTCTTCTAAGCTAAATTCAACCGTCAGAAACCTGGGAGTGACAGTCACCTCAGGTTTGACAAACACATCAACAACGTTGTCAGGACGAGTTTCTTCCAGTTGCGTCTCCTAGCCAAAGTTAAAGTGTTTTTAAGCCGCCACGACCTTGAGAAAGCCATCCATGCCTTAATAAGCTCAAGGTTAAGGTTCAGAGGACTGGTGGAATCGGGCTTGAGCAGAGATACGTGTAAAGTAGGATGGACATTCAAAGCCTAGGGGAGCTTGAGCCGGACAACAGATGGGTTAATGACTCTCTCAATCTCATATGGTCCTATGTATCTGGGAGCCAACTTAAGTGAGTCAACCTGGAGGGGGAGGTCACGTGAGGAGAGCCAAACCTTCTGACCAGGCTGATAGACAGGGGCTGGAACACGGCGATGATTGGCCAGCTGTTGATTCCGGGCAGCAGAGGTGGTTGGTTGGAACAAAAATCTGCAGCCACACTGGCACTTTGTGGAACAGTTTGGACACCCCTGCTGTACGAGAAGATTGGCCGTTTCTAGAGCAGAGGGCAGTTTAGGTAACGGGACAAAGTGAACTGCTTTGGAAAAGCGGTCAACGATGGTGAGTATGGTGGTGTTACCATAAGACAGTGGCAGACCTGTGACAAAATCCACTGCTATATGGGACCAGGGACGAGACGGGATCGGAAGCGGGTGTAGGAGGCCAGCGGGTGGTTGGTGAGACGGCTTGCTGCGGGCACACACATTACATGCAGACACAAAAGCCCTGGTATCTTGACTGATGGTGGGCCACCAGAGTCTTTGCTTAATGAATGCAAGAGTGCGATGAATACCTGGATGGCAGGACAACTTGGTCGAATGCCCCCACTGAAGGACCTGAGAGTGTGCTGAATTGGGGACAAAAAGGCGGTTAGGTGGGCCGTTACCTGGATCTGGTTCTGTGCGCTGAGCTTCTCGGACCACCCTCTCAATGTCCCAATGAGCAGCAGCAATCACACAGTTAGGAGGGAGGATCATATCCGGGTTCATTGTGGTTGTATCTGAGGCAAAAATTCGTGATAGGGCATCAGGTTTAACATTTCTGGAACCAGGCCGGTATGTAAGAGTGAACTTGAACCTTCCTAGGAACAAAGCTCAACGGGCTTGACGTGAGTTCAGTCTCCTGGCAGAATGAAGGTAGGACAGATTTTTTGTGATCTGTCCACACTATGAATGGGTGTTGCTCTCGATTGCCTACATCATAGTTTCTCTCTGCTGGGGAAAGGCGATGGGAAAAGAAGGCGCAGGGATGCAGTTTGTTGTCCTTGGGGGAAAGCTGGGAAAGAACAGCCCCAACTCTAACATCAGAGGCGTCAACCTCCACTACAAATTGGAGCTGAGGGTCTGGGTGCATGAGAACAGGGGCAGTGGTGAACAGATGTTTCAGTCGGGTGAATGCAGTTTCTGCCTCAGGAGTCCAGGAGAAGGAGGAGGAGGTTGATGTGAGTTGGGTGAGAGGTGCTGCCACTCTGCTGTAATTTTGTATGAAGCGTCTGTAAAAGTTGGCAAAGGCGAGGGAGCGCTGCAGCTGCTTTCAGGTTGTGGGGGTTGGCCAATCAGTTACCACTTGGATCTCAGCTGGATCTTCCTTCATTTGCCCCTTCATTTGCCCCTGTTCAATGATGAAGCCTAGGAAACTGACTGAGGCAACATGAAATTCACACTTCTCTGTCTTGACGAAAAGTTTGTTTTCCAACAGTCTCTTGAGGACCAGACGGACATGCTGGGTGTGTTCCCTGAGGTTGCGGGAGAAAATCAAGATGTCATCCAAGTAAACAAAAATGAACTTATTAAGCATGTCTCTCAGAACATCATTGACAAGGGCTTGAAAAACTGCTGGGGCATTAGTTAAGGCATGACCAGGTACTCAAAATGGCAGAGGGGGGTATTTATCCTGATCAGGTGGTATGCGTTACGGAGGTCCAGCTTGGTGAAGATAGTGGCTTGGTGTAGTGGTTCAAAGGCAGAGTCAGTGAGGGGTAAGGGATATTTATTCTTGATGGTTATGTCATTGAGACCACGAAAAACAATGCAAGGACGCAGCGACTTATCCTTCTTCACCATAAAGAAAAACCCAGCCCCGACGGGTGAAGAAGATGCCCGAGGCAAGTGAGTCATGGATGTACTCCTCTCTTTCCAGACATGATAAGCTATAAAGACGGCTAGAGGGTAGTGGGGCCCCTGGAAGCAGATTTATAGCGCAGTCATATGGTCTATGTGGTGGGAGAGAGTGGGCCTTGTCTTTACTGAAAACCTCACCCAAGTCATGATAATCAATGGGCACCAGGGATAAATCTGGAGGTTCTGGAAGGGGAGGAGGGGGAGCATGACAAGACGGCAGGGCCGAACGAAGACAGTTTGAATGACAAAAGATGCTCCAGTTTACTATTTCATTACGTGACCAATCAATGTGAGGGTTGTGCAGTTTCAACCAGGGGAGGCCAAGAACTATAGGAGCATTGGAAGATAAATCATTTTATGGTTTCTCTGTGGTTACCCAACAAGATTAATGTTACTGGGACTGTGCAGTGAGTGACGTGAGCAAGTAGACTACCATCTACAGCATCAACTGTCTCAGGGGGATGATGGGCTTTATGGGGATGCCAGCTTGTGACACAAAGGAGGATATGAAATTATCATCTGAACCACAATCAACTAAAGAAATGATGGGGAATGACTCACCATTATGGATCAGAGTGGACTGAAGTTGAACCCGTGGATTAGAGGTCGCTTTAGAAGTAGTGGTGTGGCTCATCAGGGACCTCTGTGTTACTGATGAGCCCCGTCTTTTGGCCGTACAGTGCTGTGGGCTAGGAAGTGACCTCCGCCGCTCTCTAAGGCGGTTATCTAAGCGAATGGCAAGGGAGATAAGTGATTCTCAATTTTCTGTCTCATCCCTAGCAGCTAACTCATCCTTCACATAATCACTCAACCCATGGAAAAAGACCCCCTGCAAAGAGGTTTGATCCCACCCACTCTCAGCAGCCAAAATACGAAAATCCAGTGCATACTGAGCAACTGATAAAAAGCGCTGTCCTGCTTCTTTTCCCTGAACGGGGTGATCAAAAAATTTTTTCATTTCTAGGACAAACTGTGAGTAAGAGTTACAGATCGTGAGTTGCTGTTCCATGCTGCTGTTGCCCACTCGGAAGCTTTACCTGTCAACAGCCCCATAATAAAAGAAATGCGTGACTTATCAGTAGCATAAATTGAGGGCTGTTGCTCAAAAACTAAAGCACATTTCAACAGAAATGCCCCACAAACTCCTAGATCTCCCGAGTAAGATTGGGGTATGGGGATAAAGGGCTCTTGGGAAGTAACACTGGTAGCATGTAGAGCTTCAGCAAGAGACTGTGCATGAGGGGAAGGTGGAGTAGCAGGCGAGGGGGAGGCAGCAGCGGAAGTAAACAGAGAGGATACCTGGGACAAGTTTGTTCCAAGCTGGGTGACATGGGTTGTGAGTCCACGTAGAGTGTCCATAATCTCCTGCAGGGTTTGTTCGTGACGTCCAATTTGTTGTGCTCGGGAAGTCAGAGCTTGCTGGATTGTATCAGAATCCAATTGGTCCATGCTGGCCAGATTATCCTGTTACGTGGTCTGGTGTGGTTACTGTGGACCAAGTATAGATTCAGAGGCTGAATGGGGGTGAAGGTGGGTATTTATTGTGCAGCAGAGAAATGGCAAAATAGCTGGGCTGGCTGGTCGGAAGGCAGTGGAGAGCTGCAGGTGGTGTGTGGCTGAGGTGGCAGGCTTGGCAGAGTTCCTGGAGGAAAAGCAGACAAAAATACGGTCAGTACCGGTACTGGCAAGATGCTAGGCACTAAGGGCAACCATAAACTAGTTTGGGCCTGTAGTATACAACATACCAGTGAGGAACGGTATAATCTGGCACAGAACAAAAGGAACTGGGAGTTCTTGAGTAGTTGGTGATGACATGATGGTTTGCAGCTGAGCAGAGTCCTGGGAGCAGAAGACCACACCTCCGAACCACACCCACCTGACAGACAGGGAAAAAACAAAACAAAGACACAGAGGGAGGGAGGAGGAAGAGGAGAATGTAGCCATGGCAGCCTGGACCATGACACATAACTTCATATGAAGCTGTTTTGACCATGATGTTTATCCACTCTTAGTTCAGGGGGTTTAGGTGTTTTCCACAGTTTCAGTATTGCCCTGGCAGCCGTTGTAGTCCCTGCCATGATTACAGAGAATTATCCACTTGATATGTTTTGTATTTGGCTTCTGTCCCCTGTAGACACAACCTGGGAGATAACGGTATGTCACTTCCCAGCCAGTTGCTCACATTATTCAGGACTGTTTTCCAGTTTTTTCAGTCTTGCCCGTGGCACAAGGCAGGGATGTTCTTTATCTCTCCTATTGTTTGCACTAGCTATAGAGCCCTTGTCAATCTTTCTGAGGTCCTCTTCCATTTTTACTGGGATTTCACAATTGGGCACAGAATTTAAGTTATCACTTTATGCTGATGATTTATTGCTGTATGTCAGATCTCAGATCCTGTCCTTTCCATCCCAACAATTTTATCTACTTTTCAGAGATTTGGATCATTCTCAGGCTACAAAGTAAATATCTCTAAAAGTGAATGCTACCCTGTCAATGCTTTAGCATAACAGCTCAAACAGTCTGACATTCTTTTTAAATTTAGTCTGTCTGGCTTTAAATATCTAGAGATCAATGTAACCAGAACGCTAAACTCTCTTTTTTCTGCAATTTGCTGTCTTTAATGTCTGAAATGAAATCTGACCTCCAAAGATGGGGAAGCTTACCTCTCTCATTAATTAGAAGAATTAATGCAGTCAAAATTAACATTTTTGTTCCACTGTCTCTACTTTTCCTCCCAAAGCAGTTCTTTAAAACAATTGGTCAAACTATTTCTCACTTCTTATGGTGTGGAAAGGCATTCAGGATCCACACTTTACAGAGATGTAAATTCAATGGTGGATTGTCACTTCCAAAATTTCAATTGTATTATTGGGCAGCACATATCCACAAGGTTTAATTTTCGTTGAAATCAGTTGATCTGCCATGGTGTGATTTCGAGGCGCAGTCATGTGTTTCATCCTCCCTAACTGCTTTACTTACCTCTGCTATTCCATCCAAGCTCTCTGGCTTTACAAATAACCAAGTGGTTCGCTCCACACTTAAAATTTGTTATCAATTTAGGAGGCACTTCAAATTGAAGTCAGCATCTACTTTAACTCAATTATTGAGGAATCATTTATTTCGACCTGCATTTACAGATTCAACCTTTTTTGCATGGCATAATAAGGGCCTGAAATGTTTTAAAGACCTTTACAAGGATGGTATTTGCCACAGCTTTACAGGTCTCTAGAACTGAGGTAAGACTGGGTACCCTATACATCTGTGCACAGAAAGTAGTTGTCATCACACTAGGTTATGGGTTGTTGCCTCTGGTGTATTTTTATTCTTTTCAGATATTTTTGTAGATAAGATAGTCAGGCCTTTTGTTTGGTTTTGTTTTGTACTTTGTACTTATTCTTCTGTACTTATTTTGTTTGGCATAACCCCCACAGTTCTAGTCTAAATTCCGAGCTCAAGATTTGCTTAACTTGCCTTCAGCAGGGTTGTGCCAAACAAAATAACCAAAGTACAAAAAAATAGGGGCTAGCTCAACCTTTTCTCTGTGAGAAAAGAAAAAGCAAACAAAAGGCCTGACTATCTTATCTACAAAAATGAGCCAATCCCCAGCTCTTCTGGAGCCCACAGGTGGCAGCCAATTCTTTTCACCTGAAGAACAAAGGGAGGAAAGGGAGCGAGACACACACACCCACAAATCTATACACGTAACATTATTATTTATTTATTTGTTTATTTGTTTATTTTTTCTTTTCTCCTGTCTTTTGGCTTCCCTTGTATTTTTGTTTACACCCTGTAGCTTAAACACTTATTCACTTATTACATACAAGAATCCTCAGTTATTATAAAATAAGAAAACATCCTGGAGGAAATTAGCTATAGAGACCAAACAGTTTTTTGCACCAGGCTGTAAACATGTTTATTTCTGCTGTGAAGATGGACATTTTAATATAGTTGTTGTTGCGCAGATGAAATGTGATTTTTAGAAATAATTAAACAAGGAATCAGTGTGTATACATGATACTCTCACAATTAATTAATTAGAAATAATTAACAGCAGTGATAACATCTTGTGTATGGTGTACCTGGGACAAAGCTTTTTTAGTGATTTCACTGAGGAGAGTCTTACAAGGGCTGAGAATGTGAATGCAAATTTCATAAAACCTTGTTTTCTTTGTTCAGGTACGACTTGGATGCAGGAGATTGTCCCTCTGATCATGAGTGGAGGAGATCCAGCTTCTGTTGAGACTCTTCCTAACTGGCGCCGTGTTCCCTGGCTGGAGGTGGATAACACCTGCAAACTTAATCTTGAACAAAGACCGTCTCCACGTATCCTATCTACACACTTCCAATACGCCATGATGCCACCATCGTTCTCTGAAATAAAGCCAAAGGTAAACCCATATAAGCCATATAGTATTTGTCATGGATCATTAAGGCATTCAAGGCAAAAAGTTTAATATGGTTCTGTGATATACAGCAGCCACCTTGGAGTTCTGAGTTTAGAGGCCTGAACATGTGTTACTTCTACAAGGTACAATGTACAAAGTTCAAAATATCTTTATTGTCCCTTACAGGGAAATTGGTTTACAAATCTACAGACATTGGTTTAATACTATCCAGTGTTTAATAGGAGGGCAAAAGAAGTCAAGGTACAAGGTTCATTTATTTATCATTCTCTAATACAGGGTTTTACAACACAAGTCTTAGTCCCTTTATGATATTCACAAGAAGGGTAGTAGAGTAGTGTTTTGCACTACTACCCTATTATTTTTACATGAGTTTACAGAGATACATTTCACTATGTGAAAGTCTGATATGTATAATAAATGTAGGCGACTGCTGACCTTCCGCCCCAGTGTCTGCACTGTTGATATGGGCACTTCATGGACCAGGAGCGGCCACAGGATTCTGGGTAGTATCCCATGCTGGCAGAGCCATGCTTTAAATTTTCCTGGCCCACAGCTTTCAGCCAGCCATCCAAATCTGTGCAGGCTACCTGAATGGATGCCGCATCGCTCAAGGAGCTGTCAAAAACCTTGCCAAAACTTCACTGGCTTCTCAGTGATATTTAGAATGGTTGGCCAGAACCTATCATCTACCTTTCCTCTTCTCAGCATCATGGTGTTTGACTTTTGCTGGTTTGAAACTCATTTGGGCACACTCCATCAGCTTCTCAAGCTCTTGCAGGATCCACCTGCAGCCTGGGAATGACTCTGTTGTGATTGTCAAGTCATCCATGAACGCCTGGATTGGTGGTTGGTGTAGGGCAGATCTTAGAGTGAATAAACTGAGGACCTCTTGCTGGTCTCCTTAAGTGTGGCAGTGTCTAAACCCACGTGACACAGATACAGGAACTAACTTGTCATCTCCCTTCTAATCTATCTCTGATACCGTAGAAAGATTTAATGTTCAAACTGATTTGACTTCTTTTTGTGAATATAGATTCATTCAGAATTTGATGCCGGCAACATGCTCTCCAAAACATTAGAGAGGGAAAACAAAAGACTGAACACTGTAGAATGCTTAGAAAAACACCTGTCTGGAAATTCCGCAGGTTCATTGGTAACAAGTGATAGTAACATGATTGGGTTTCAAAGTGTTATATTGCTGACAGATCTAGTACTTAAGAACTGCTTGTGGTGTACGCAGGTCAAGTTTCTCAGCCGCCCCGTCTAACTCTAGGTTCTTCGCGGCTGAAGGCAATATGATGGTACGCTCTGAGCCATCGTCCAAGATTGCATAGGTCTCGAGGGTGTGGTTCTAATTACTCAATTTAACTTTTACTACTTTAAGCAGGACTTTGGGGGAACTACTTTGAGGGTTCATGTAGAGTACTTTAGAGGCAGTAGGTTGTTTATTTACATCATGCAGAACTCCCAAGTGTTTACCGTTGCATTTCGGACAGGGCTTCTTCAGGTCACAAGTTGCTGCTAAATGCGACCTTCCACACCTCCAGCATCGTCCTTGCTCTTTGATACATCTTGCGACTCTCTCTGTACTTAATTCCTTCAGCCTTTCGCAGTAAGTCAGTGAATGATTTGGGGACTGACAATAGGGGCATGAAAATTTGGGTTTAGTTCTGGCCTTATCTCCAGCAGTTGTGGCTTGTGCAGCAGCTTTGGGACTAGCACCGTGGAGTATGGTAGTCGATGATGGGGTAAACTTTGGTCTCAGACTGTGTTCTCTTCTTGGGTATTGAGGGGTGTCTGTTTGAAACTTTGCATCCTGGGCTGCGACTGCTTGGCACTCTGCTTCTCCTTGGAGCCATAGTGAGAAGTCCACTAGATTATAATGGACAGTTGGGTGAGCTGCACGAGCGTGTCTTGCATAGTTGGCAACAGATTCAGCTGTTAATTTGCTTAACAGACGTTGAACGTGTGATGCGCATGCAAGATCTGATGCTCCTGCTGGCCCTAAAGATTGCAACATACCCACCATGGATCTGACTCTCACTGCAAACGTATGGAAACTATAGGCATTACCACGGGGACTTTTGGGTATTTGTATTTCTCCCAGTGCAAGGTGATGTAGCTGGCAGTACTGCTGCTCTAAGGCTGCTAGAGCCATGGTATAAGGATGTGGGTCATGAGCATAGGAAAGGGCTATATGACGGGCTGAACTCAGGTGAAGGTGATCTAACAGGATATGGTATTTGTATACTTCCGCTTCTTCAGGGGGTAAAAGGTTATGGAGGGCCATCTTTAACATTGCGAACTCATGGGGATCCTTGTGTATGAAGTTAGGGAATGAGGGTCCTTCAATGCGTGAAGCGTATCTTTGTAGTCGTAGTTTGTATGTCGGTTGTAGCTTTCAACCGGTTGCTGCTGCCATTCTGGGACTGATGGTTGTTGTGTGGAGGTGGGGGGAGGCTGAGATAGGGCTGCAGGCAGAGGTGGATATGCGTGTTGAACTGGGTGAACATGAGTGGGGATTTGGGCAGCATGGGTTAAAAGCCCATGAGTTGACTGAACAGAGGCTAGTGGTGCTTGGAAATGAGGTAAATATCTAGGCTGTGCATGGGCTCCTGGCACTTGACTAGAATGCACAGGGGCTTGTGGCACTTGGCTATAATAATCATAGGCTCCAGGCTGTTGACTAAGATGCACTGAAGGTACTGGCCTAGAGGCTACTTGGGCATATTGTGCTTGGATGATAGGCAGAGGGGCTGAAGACTGTTGGCTGAAATAGACGTTGGTAGGCATAGCTTCACTAAAAGGTGCCGGGACTGAAAGTGGTTCAGTGACTGGTAGTTGGGCTGAGGGCCCTTGACTGGTAGGTGCAGAAACTGAGGGCGCTTGGCTGGGAGGTGCAGAATATAAATTCTCGTTGCTTCTATTAGCAGGTTGTGCTAAAGTTGTGAGAGGTTTGTGCCCAGTCTTTATTAACTCTGCGATGGCATACTGGGGTCGGCACACATGGGATGGCAGTGTTTGTACTGACTGAAAAATCCCACCACTCTCTGCTACATGCACAGACTTTAAAGTGTAGGATCTGAACGCGCTTTACTTTAGGGGATATATGTCTCTTGATTACAAGGGGGGCACTGCTCAGTTTCTCTATGACGTGGTTCATCACAACTTTGTGCCTCGTCAGCTTCTGAATTACTCGAGTAATTGCTCGAGTCTCTCTCTAAGCTCATTAACCACGCTTTTCAAATCGGCCATTTCTTGCCTTAATAAAGCAGTCTCTGGTGGTGGTGATGAGCGGGTTGCTCCATCACAATCTTGGAGGTAAACAGGGGACCTCCTCTCTCGCTGCGGTCTTCCTCTTGAATCCATATACAGTTTAGAAACTCGATCCAGCTCGAAGGACCATGTTAAAGGGCTATATATTTCAAAGGTTACTTGTGGTGGAGGATGAATTTGACTGGACCATGGAGTTTCTAGCTGGGGTGCACATTTAAACACACAGGATCCAAAAGGCCATTTAACCGTTTATTTTTGAGTTTAGGTAGTTGGTTAGATGGTAGGGAAAGATGATTATCTGTACAATAAACAAACATAAATCGACACACTTATTAATGCATCCACTCAGAGTTACAGAGATCTCAAGTCTTTGTTGATAACAACAATACGTTTGATCTGTTCAAAAGAAATACACAAAATTAGGATGCATAACCTTAGGTATAACTGAAAGGACAAATAAACAATCTCAAACTGAAATACATCAACTCACTCATGTGGCAGCATGGCAGACAGGAACAAAGGACCTAACAAAACACACCCTGGTCCTTATATCACTTCCCCTGTGATGCTAGACTCCTCCCATCTTCCTGGTTGTAGGTGGTTTTTCACTTGCGGTTGTTATGCAGTGAGTAGACAAAGTGTTTTAGCAAAATGAAAGCAAAGCACGAACAATGTAAAATGTCACACATTGTATGTTGGAGGCTGAAAAGGGTTGAGTGCTGAAAGCTCCATAGATGATTAATGAATGTCATTATCATCCCTGCAGGTCATCTATGTGATGAGAAACCCCAAAGATGTGTTTACATCTTCCTTTCACTATTATGGGATGGCATCCTTTCTGGTAAACCCAGGTCCACAGAGCGAGTTCCTCCACAAGTTCCTTGATGGAAAAGGTTGTTCTCACTGTTCAGTGTGCAGTATTTATTTATAATACAACACACAATCACAGTTAAGGAGAGGAACCTCCATCTGAACTACATTTTATGCAATGGCTGTGGTCTTTGACCTTCTAACAACTTTAATTAACATGGGTGATGTTCAAAGACCATAAAGTTCAACACTAAAGAATAAATATTAATAATAAAGTTTGAATTTAGTCATTATAACTGAATACTTCTGACTTTATTTTCCTTCTAGTTACGTTTGGCTCCTGGTTTGATCATGTAAAGAGCTGGCTGAATGCTGAAGATAAAGATCGCATAATGTATATCTCCTATGAAGAGATGATAATGGTGAGATTGAGAACTAATCCGCAAAAACTGAAAATCTATTTTGACATCACAAGAATACATGGTCATACTGTGAGAACTATTGCAGGAATATGATATGATGTGTGTTTCTCTGTGGTGCAGGACCTGAAGGACTCTGTGGCCAGAATCGCTCAGTTCTTGGAGAAACCTCTGGACACTGAGGTGATGGAGAAGATAGCAGACCGATGTTTGTTCAAGAACATGAAGCAGAACAAAATGTCCAACTACTCTACAGTTCCTCGTGAATTCATGGACCAGACAAAGTCTGAATTTCTCAGGAAAGGTTTGTTTAAAAAAATAATTCATATGCAGTATGTTGTCATCTCCACTGTTATTGTTATCAATAGTACAGAAGCCATAAGCGGTTTTATTTCATTTTATGTCCTCCGATTCTTGTGATAATGACCTAATTTAATTTGTTTTCAAGTTATTTTTCTCATTATCTCGAAATAATACATGTTCTGTCAAATTATTTATGTTATTATCTTAAAAAAACAATGTTTTGTTATCTTTGGAATCTTTGGAAAATTAGTCCGTTATCACAGGATAATAGCTTGAGATCTTGAGAAACCAAATTAAATTACAGTGATAAACAAAGGAAATAAAATGTATGAATGCATTACTGCTTGGTGCTTCTGTACAATAGAGCTCAATACACTAAATAATTTCAATGGAAACATACAGTACTACTGTACACACAGCAGTAAATCTCATAGTGTATTTCTAGATAGGAGTCTCACAATTGTAAAATGAAAATAAGGATACAATTTTCACACACCATTTCTTCAATTTCATTAAGTGTTCTTTTGTTTCAGGAATTGCTGGAGACTGGAAAAACCAACTAACTGTGGCAGAAGCAGAGTACTTTGATGCTGTTTACAAAGACAAAATGAAAGATGTCAAATACAAATTTGCATGGGATTAAATAGGGGTGTCAAATTATCGTGTTAATTGCGAATAATTAATTACAGTCATATTTAGCATGTTATGTTTTTTAATCGCGTTAATCTCATTTTTAATCTCTAACTTTACTGTTTCTGTATGCAAGTTGCCTTTTTATAAAATCCGTTTTAATGTGTTGGGCTTCTTGTGCTTCAGTTGTTGAGGGTGGAAAACAATGGTCAGTCACAGCCTGAAGTGGACATTGATTGGCTGTCATTGTGTTTGGGATCCTTGAGGGCAAGGTGAGGAGTGGTGAGTAGCGGAGAGGAGATGTGAAAATGGGGGAGCATGTGAGAGTTGTTGGTCCAATAGATGGGAAATTTACATTTCACAAACGCCCCAACGGCACCATTGATACAGGTAGAGTGATATGCCTTCTTTGTAAGGAGTTTGCTTACCACCGAAGCAGCTCAAGTTTAGCCTACCACATCAAAAGTTGCGAGTGCAGCCACAGCTAACGTTAGCAGCGTAAACGTTAGAATTCAGCGAGCCATAGCAAAGCTCTTTGCCAAACTAAACCTGAGAACACCCTGTGTATGAGCGACCGACAGGCTGACAAATGTTCTTGCCAAGTGAATAGCAATGAACTGTAGGCCAATACACATAGTGGAAGATGAGGGGTTATATAGACCTGATGTTTTATTTTATTTTTATATTTTTCTAATTATTTGGAGATTGACAAAAGGTGGAAACTAAAGGTTGCAGGCAGCACTTGGGACTAGCCTCAAATACAGTGGAATGTAAATGGCTAGGACTGCATCTGTTCAAATCTGTTAAAGACAATAAATGACTTTATAATGCCACTTTTTTTTTATTTATCAAAGTTTTGATATGCCACAATTATGCAATGAATCTAAATAGCAAATACCTCAAGTTGAGGGCTTTTCTCAGCAGTTTTTAGGTGAGATTAAAAGAGATTAATTAGATCAATTAATTACAGATCATAATTAATTAATCTTTAAATTTTTTTCTGCCAATAAATATACCTAAATCTTACACAATGGACCTTTAAAAGTGTTGTGTGATTCATGAGTTTATGGAAGCAGAAGAGATTATCTGGAATACTAACATTTACCTTATCATGAGAAGAGCTTTCTTTCAAAATCTATTATTAGCCTAATTAATGTCACGTTAACTCTGGATACTTTGACTGAAAGAAGGAGTTTTTAGCCTCTGAGTTGAAGGTGTTCACTTTTTTATCATAATACTTATAATAGTTTTACCAGAGGTCATGTACCATCACAA